>NC_056739.1:1372896281-1373140955 GCF_019279795.1 Protopterus annectens
GAGGCCCAACTGTCCTACTCTGGAGACAGCCAGGGGTCACTTATCTTTGTATCTAGATGCCTGGCTCAAAATAACAAATGACAACTGGGTACAAAGTATAATTTCCAGAGGATATTTAATTCATTTTGCCACACCCCCTCCACTGACAAGAAAAATCCCGGACATTCCACCCAGTTACAGGGAACAGGCAACAACAGAGGTCCGATTATTGCTAACAAAAAGAGTCATCCAATCAGCCCCAGCAGACAAGATAGGATCCGGAACTTACTCAAGATTTTTTTTAGTTCCAAAAAAGACGGGACTGGAGACCTATATTGGACCTCAGCAGAATAAACAGATCTGTCAAGAAAGAGAAGTTTTGGATGGTCATGCTTCAGTTGATACTTCCCTTTTTAGGGAAAGACAATTGGATGTGCTCGATAGATCTCCAGAATGCGTGCTACCACATAAAAATAGCCAGATCATCCAGGGATCATCTGCGCTTCCATCTGGGAGCCAATCATTACCAGTTTCAAGCCCTGCTCTTTGGTCTCACTACAGCCCCCAGAGTGTTCACCAAATGCATGGCAGTGGTCATGGCTCATCTGAGACATTTAAGATTCCAGGTGTTTCCATACCTTGACGACTGGCTCCTCACCTCCACCACCAGGCATCAACTCATTCAAGCCAGGGACACCACTCTTTCATTCTGCAGTCAGCTGGCTATTACAATAAACTCAGGAAAATCTTCCATGTTGCCATCGCAACATACTGTTTTTATCGGAGCAGAATTGGACACCACCACCACCATGCTGAGACTTCCAGTAGAAAGTGTCTTACTACTCTGTTAGCAGGTCCACAATATGATATCCAGAAACAAGGCTCCAGCATCAGAAGTACTAAAATTGTTAGGCATGATGGCAGCTGCAATACTGGCCATACCGCTGGGTCGTATGCACATGTGGATTATCCAATGGCTGTTGTTCATTCAATGGTCTTACCAAGAGCTCAAAATGTCTCATCTTATAATGATAACAAACACATGCAAAAAGGTTCTTCAGTGGTGGTTGACCTATCTTCATGTCATGATAGGTCGTCCTTTTGTTCTACCCCACCAGCGGCCACAGTGACCACAGATGCTTCCCTGATAGGGTGGGGGGCATTTTCAGGGAAGAACAGACCAAGGCACATGGACCGATCAAGAGACACATCTGCATATCAATGTCCTACAGATGAGAACAGTACTTTTAGTGCTGCAGTACTTCCAGGACTCTCTTCCTCTGGGTACAATTGTGATTCAGACAGACATGTCAGTGGTCTGGTACTTGAACAAACAAGGATGAACCAGGTCCTACCCCCTTTGTCACGAGGCCCTAAGAGTATGGCAGTGGGCTATATCCACCCAGCACTTTCTGTTAGCAATGCACATCCCGGGGAAATCCAACATGATAGCAGACAAGCTGAGCAGAGCAATCTTGTTGCCTCATGAGTGGTTTCTCAAGAAAGAAATAGCAGACAGGATATTCTGCAGGTGGGGCCAGCCTTGCTACGACCTTTTCACCAGTCACATGAACATGAAATACAGAAGCTACTTTGCCCTGATTTCCCCCTCTGGGAGAAGCCCCAAGGGAAGCACTCATACATGACTGGCCTCCGGGTCTCCTCTATGCATTCCAACCAATCCCGTTGATAGATACCAATGGTACTACAGAAAGCAAGAGCCCTGGGAAGGACCATCATTCTAATAGCCCCTCATTGGCCTTGTCAGATTTGGTTCCCCTTCCTTTGACTTCATCTTTTGGAGGACCCTTGGATTCTGGACCCAGTTCCAGATCTTCTGACGCACTCATCGGGGGAACTTCATCCCTCTTTTCAGTCCCTGAAGCTGACAGCTTGGCTGCTCTAATTCCCATCATAGCCAGGTTCCATAACCTTTCTAATGAGATGAAGCAAATTCTCATATCCTCTCATAAATCCTCTACGAGGAAGCTATACCTCAGCCAATGGAAAAAAATTTCAATTTGGGCCTCTCAAAACAACATTGATCCCTACCAAGCCCCTATGGCCTCTATACTAGAATTCTTGACCATGATCTTCAACAAAGGAGCTGAAGCAGCAACAGTTTGTGTTCAACTTGCTGCTATTTCTAATTTTCACCTTGGATTTGAAGGGTTGAACATTATGTCACACAAATTATCCAAAGCCTTTCTCAAAGGACCTTTCATCTCAGACCACCTGTGAAATCTCCCTGTACCCCATGGAATCTAAATTTTATGCTTTCTCACATTATTCTCCCTCCATTAGAACCAGCTTCCTCATGTGACCTCAAATTTTTGTCATGGAAGACTATCATTTTAGTAGCTATCACTTCTGCTCGCAGAGTGTCAGAGCTTCAGGCCTTGTCCATTAAGCCTCCTTATTTGATTTTCCATGCTGACAGAGTCTCACTTCGAACTAACCCCTCCTTTTTGCCTAAAGTTTGTACTGAAGCTAATCTTAATCACATTATTGATTTGCCAGTATTCTTCCCCAATCACTCCAACAATTTAGAATATATGCTGCACAAACTTGATGTTCATAGACAGCTCAGATTTTACTTGGAAAGAACAAAAGATTTTAGGAAATCTAAACAGCTTTTCGTTTCTTTTTTAGAATCCAGGAAAGGTATGCCAGTGGCCAAAACAACTCCATCTAAGTGGTTACCTGATTGTATCACATTTGCTTATTCAGCTGCTAATATGCCCTTACAACATAAAATTAAGGCTCACTCTACTACAGCAGTGTCTACATCTTCTGCCTTTTCTGCCTGACTTCCTATAGATAACATTTGTGCAGCAGCCACTTGTTCAAGACCTCATACCTTTATCACTCATTACAAACTTGACAGATCCTCCAGGGACAGGGCCTACTTTGGGTCTACTGTCCTGAAAAACATACTCCCGCGAGCCACCCGAGATAGATGGTGCTTGGGACGCTACCCATCTGTAAGAATGAATGGCGAGATAGAACAACTTCATATAAAGAAGTTATGTACTTACCATAATGTTCCATGTGAGTTGTTCATCTCTCCTTCATTCTTACTTCCCACCCTCCTACCCCCTCCAGGGTTTTTCAAAGACCAAGATACCCTTCTATAGCTTTCTCTTATGGAGTGATAGAATTACATTTGGTATTATTATACACAGCAAACAAGATCTGAGGTAACTCTAAGTGCATCATGGGGTAGGGACTTGGCCTCGAGCTATCTGAAGATCTTGAGCTTTGTAGTAGGCTGATTCGGAGCCGAGGTTCGGCTCCGAACCCATCTGTAAGAATGAAGACGAGATGAACAACTCACATGGAACATTATGGTAAGTACATAACTTCTTTTTATTTGCCTTCTTACCTTAGAAACTTGATCCTTGTGATGTGCAGTAACCATAGTAAACACCATTTAACAAGACAATAAATGCGGGAATATGACATGTGAAGCTGGACAGTGTGGCAAGAAGCTGCCAAGGTTAGTGAGACTGTAAATAAGATGTACCAATAAGGGAAGATGTCCAATGGTTTCACTTTTACTTTACTCACAGGGTAAATATACTCAATGTTTAGTCAATGCAAAAATATATTTGCTAAGAAACTAAAATAGTAGTCCAGACTAACCTAGAGAGATAAATATTCGTTTTTTTTAGGTTTATTTATTTGTCTAGTTAACAAGGTAAGTGAGCTGAAATGAAAGGATTCTTCAGAGCCATGATTAGTTCATGGATTGTCGCATCCAAATATAAAATGAGATGCTCATCATATAAATCACTGCTGTAGTAGACATTTATATGTATGTATTATATACTGCCAAGGATTTAACATCCAGCCAGCTTCTAAAGCTTCCATGCACCCAAACTGTCAGTCAGCTCAAGATGAGCTGATGAAAAAGACAGATTTGGGCATGAAGCCCTTTAGAGCTTTCCTGCCACTAAAGGGGTCTATATTATAACATCAAAGTCTTACAATTTCGAAAGTTATAATATCAAACCCAGTAGAGCGAACGCTGGAAATAGCAAAGCTGCAAAACACAGAATACTTTCCTATTGAAAGTATTCAGTGGGCTGTTTCTGCAGCTTCGCTATTTCCTTGACTGTGGAACAAAGGTTACGGACCGGGTTAAGGTAAGTGTGCGAACGAAGATGAGTGTACGATTGGGCATGGGTTAGGTGAGTTAGGGTTAGGGCGCGGGTCAGATAAGTGTGCGATTGTGTAGACGTGAGGGTTAGGGTGGGGTAGGTGAGTTAGGGTTAGGGAGCTGGTCAGGTGAGTGTGCGATAGTGACGGACCTTAGGATTAGGGTTGGGTTAAGGTAAGTGGATAGCTAGTGGTGTATGTATGTATGGTTTAGTGTAGGGTTTTGTGAAGTGTGTGTGTGTGGATTATTTATTTTGGTGTGCTTGTGTTGTGTGTATGTTTGTCGGAACAGCGAATTTTTTCCCTGGGAAAAAATTTGCTATTCTGACTGTTCGGTTTTCTGGTGTTTCGCTCTACTGGGTTCGATATTATAACATTCAAAGTTGTAAGACTTTGATGTTATAATATAGACCCCACTAAAGTGTATGCTCCTCTGTGGCTTTTGAAGATTGACAGTCGGCTAGTACTGTTCTTTTGCTGGGCAGATAAATTCCTTTTGTGGAAAAAAACTTCCATTTAAAACAAAAATTGTTTTGTTTGATAACACTTTCCTGTTCAGAAAAGTCACAAAGCTTGGATTTTAATGGACCATCACAAGATTGTATTGTACTTTAAATACACAAACACTCTTTTTTCCTGTTGGTTTAGAAGTTGCTTAAAGTAGTAAAAAAGTGTCTGTGGAGAAATCGTTTATTTTAATTTTGGGGCCTGGCTAAGTGTTTTTACTGTGTTTTTCTGTGAAAAAAGTGACTTTTAAAGACAACATTTTTAACAGCTTTTGCTTATTTTCTCCAGGAAAGAGGCACCATTTTTGGCTTGACCATGGAACAAACTGCTATTCTTATGGTCAGTCCTTCCTGCAGCCACAAAAAGAAAAAGTTAAGCAAACAGTCTTTGTCACCACAGTAGGCTAGCAGCTGCAGATGCATGACTCTGCTTTGACCATTAGTTGTACCTCAGGCCACTCATCTTTTACCCTGGATCCCTCGGGTGTTGTACCTACAGCCACTATAGACTGGAGGTTAGCCAAGTCCTCTGTTGCTTTTGGGCTCCCCTTAATAGGCAAGGGAGAATGACTCTTGTTGTTTCTGGAAGGGGAAACAGGGAAGGCTTCTCTGTCTTGTCAGAATGTTGTGCCCATCCCTGGAGAATCTTTTGCTTCCATTAATAACACTGTTGGCCACATTTGTTCCTGTCAAAATGAAACAGAAAACTAAACATAGGTTCATAGGTTCATAGATGTGTACTAGGCTAATGGCCCTGGAGCCTTTACAAGCCTAGCCCATTGGATTACCCTGGCATCATGCCACCCGACCTTAGTTCCCAGTCCCTCTGTCAAGTAGAGCTACTGGAGTGATCCCTAGAGTGGATTTTCTATTTCCCATACACTCATCAAGATTTTTCTTGAAGAGGGTCAGTGAGGCACTCCACTTGACATGTATGGGAAGTCTATTCCATAGCATGGGCAGTCTCTGGGTTATGAACCTGTCCCTCCAGCTTGTTCTGTTGATTGTGGTAATGAGGTTGAGGTCTCTGGAGCATGTAGTGTGGAGGGATTGGGATTTCTTTAGATGTAGCATTTCTAACAGAGTTAGGTCAGACATGGCTTTGTAAGTAAATCAGAGACATGTATTTACTCTTCAAATTTCTTTGGACAGGATCAATTTACTGGATCTGACTGGGTTTAATTTTGGTTACTGATCCTTCTTATAAACCAGTTTCTAGTAAAAGAAAGAGGGATACTTCTTTTCCTGAAGAGATTCAACATCTACACAGGAATGTGCAGGGGCAGATATAGGGTTTTCTCCTCAGATTTCTGATTCAAAGTCAGGGGAACACTCAGTTTCTGATTCTTCTTATGGGGGGATTCTCTTTTTCAGAGACTATTTCCAAAATGTGCCAGTATTTTCAGTGGGTTAATACTAAGGTTTTAAAGTCCTTCAAAGAATACTATGAACTGTTACAGAAGGAATTTATAGAATTTTCATCTATTTCTCCAGTTCTGAAGCTTTGGTGGATGTGTGTGTTACTTCCTGCAATTTTTCTGATAGTCAGCCTGCTGCCCCTAATAAGGCAATTAGGATGTGCAGAGTTCCTCATGCTTAAGTTTTTATACACTCTCCCTAAACCTGCCCTGGCAGCTATAGTTTTAATTAATCCTACTGCTACTAAATATTTAGATCCAATGCTGTCTGTTTTTGTCTGATTCAACTATGGGTTGTCGGATCCAATCGGATTTGACCTTGACACCATCCTTGAAGATTCTCAGTTCCAGGGCTCTGACTCCTTCCTTACCCATAATTCCCTATGCTTCTCTTTAGTACCTCAGATCTTGTTTGTTGCCTAAAGACTTTGGTCCTGTCTCATGTGGGCTCTTCAGTCAGTAGTATACTTTCTGTGATATCCACTTGTTTTGTACTCCTCCCCCCCCACACTACTGAGAGTTTTATCTCTCCAGTTACTTAGGCTTAGGGTGTTTTACTAGTATTTTCTGATTGAATTAGCTTTTTGATAGTGTAGGCAGTTAGGCTTGTTAGATTGCTACGTAATAGTTATTTGTAGAGTTTGTTACATTAGTTTGTGTTTGTTTCATATTATTAAATTATATTAGCATAGTGTGTATTTTTCTATTTCATACTTTAGTAATATATTGAGCAGTGTGTGTTTTTTGTTAGCAAATTTTTGGATAATAATAATAGTTTCTGAAAAAAAATATCAGAAAGCCAGGGGGTTTCAAAAGTGTTCTTCTAATGGTGGACATAAACTCCACCGTCATTATCCACATACTCTGTGCATATATTGTTTGGGCACTGCCCACCTCTATGCAGAGTGTCAAGCTTGTGCCTCCTTCAGTTCTGGAGTGCTTCAGATGAGGGGGGAGAAGCTCATAGTCAAGTGCCTTCTCCCTCCACAGACAAGATCTGCAAATCCTATGGCTTTTACCTCTTCTCCTATCTCTTATTCAGCCCAAAACAGGATAAGAGACTCAAAGATAAGCAAAAGGAGAAAAAAAAAAAATAGGAGAAGATAACAGAAATGGATAAAACTGATCCTGAAAACTGTAGGAAATGTTCCCCAGATCTGACGTTACTGTCTGGGCCAAATCCAAAAAATCCTTGCTGGTCAGAGCCGACAGTTTCTTTGGTCCATCTCTTGCCTTCTCAGTCCCATTTCTCCCTGTCTAGACCTGATGAGTCTAAGGTTACACTCTCTCATTCTCCAGGAGTGGAAATACTCAAGACCACCTTCGGTAGCTTCTTTTACCTGGTCATCCAAAAGCCTAAAAGCCTAATCTAACAAGAAATCAACAGGATGAGAGGAAGTTCCTTAAAATACAATCCAGCTTGGGGCCTCTCACTACTGTCCCCTGGGAACACACAGAGTTTTGGTCCAGTTACCCCCTCCTCTTTCTTTTTTAGTCCTGGTCTACCCTTTGGACCCAGCTGTCTTGGATCCAACCTGTCTTGGGGCACCTTTGCCTGATCCTGCAGTCTGAGTTACTTCGACTCTGACTGTATCCTTTCCTCTTTTGGCTCCAATATGTTCAGATCCAGAAGAGACTCAGTGCTGAAAATTCAGTGCCAGGGTTCAAGGGGACAGGTTGACACTGAAGTTGTCAGAACTGTCCCTTCCCTGCCGGTCCTCAGCAATCAATAGCTTGGCTCCAAGATCAGTTTCTGGATCCAGACCCATCAGTTCTGAGATATCACTTCTGTAAGGATGGGAGTGACCCTATGAACCGATGGCAACTTCAGCCATTGAGGTTTTTGAAAGGGTTCTATCAATGCAGATGGAAAAGGCACTTCCAGCCTGCTTGATTCCATCCAAGCCCTGGCAGGACTCTGCTTTTACTTCTCATCACGATGGCAAACAGGGACAGTCAGTACCACAGGCTTCTCAGGCTGCATGCTGCATTAGCTGCTAGTCTGATCTGAAACCTTCTGATCTCTCACTGAAACCAGTTTAAGTGGAAGCACATAGACTCCTTTCCAGAGTCTTTCACTAAAGAGATGGACTTGGATGAAGGTGAAGGCTCCACTGGATTCTCCTCAGAAAGCATCACCGTTAGTTTGATCCTTGAATTGATGAAGCATAGAGGGGGGATGGTTCACTGACAATTTTTCACCAGATGAGTCTGTGTTCCTCTATGCCTTTGGTTCTGGCTCAGCATCATCCTGGGTTGTACCACCCAGTGACCCCCTCATTGACCACATATCCCAGTGGGCATTAAAGGACCATGATGTGGTGTAACCAGTCCACAAAAACCTGACAGAATGTTGGTAGCACCAAACGAAAGGAAACATTGTGCAAAGGTCCACTGGTGGATGGGTTGGAGGTAACGGAAGCCACTAAGAAGAAATGGTCATTGGAAAGTTCCTTGGTCCATCCCCCTAACAGTGATTCTATGATATGGACCAGTTTGAGAAATGAACATACACTTCAGTGACTTTCACACTTAGAGCACTGAATTATTTGGCCCATGTTACTAGATTTCAGAGAGACCTCATCAAAGAGCTCTCCAAGTCTGTCTGGTAACCTGCCTGCAGATGTTTAGAAGACTGTGGACTGCCAGATTTCTACTCTTCAGTCAACTTCCAGTGAATCCATGTGATTGCTTTCTAATGCAGCTGATGACATAGTTTGGGAGGAAGGCACCTGCATCACCATGTGTCAGCATGACTGGATGCATCTCTGTGCTTTTGCAGAAAGCTTTAAATGTCTTTTGTCACTGCCCCCTTTGATAGCTCCACTCTGTTTGGACCAAAGTTAAAAGACACACTAACCAGGAGTCAACCAGATGGTATGACTGTCTCTGCAGTGGGTAGCCATTTGTCCACACCTCAGAGAACTTTTTCTAGAAATCAAAAGATCTGGAAAAAAATGTGGTTCCGTAAGTCACAGAGATCTTATCATAAAAGCCCTGGGGATACACCTTCTCATGGCAGAGGAGGAGGCAACAACAATGGATGTCATCCTAGAGGCAGAGAGAGACTGCACAACATGGGTTTTTGCAGTCTCTTTACTGAGAAGCCAATTGCTTACCTGCTGCACTCTGGAGACAGCCGAGGGTAGTTACCCATGCATCCTCAAGCCTGGCAAAAGATAACAGATTCTTGGGCACTAAACATAATTTCCAGAGGCTATTCAATTCCCTTTTCTCTTCCTCCAATAAAAAAAGAAGAAAGTTCTTGATATTCCACCCAGTAAGTGGGAACTTGTAGCAGCATAAATTTCCAATATGCTAAGAAAAAGAGTCATCCAATCAATCCCCAAAGGCAATTAGAGTCCAGAGTCTTCTCGAGGTTATATTTTGTACCCAAGAATACATGGGACCTCAGACCCATTTTGGACCTGAGTCATTTAAACCAGTTTGTGAAACATACAATAGTTCATGTGTTCACAATTCAGTCCATTTTTCTTCTGTTGAGAAGGACAATTGGATGTGCTCCATAGATCTCCAGGATGAATACTATAATGTAAAGATAGAGAAGCATTGAAGGTGATTCTTCCTTTTCCAGCTGAGAGCCAATCATTATCAATTCAGAGCCCTGTTTTTCAGTCTCATCACAGCCCCCAGGGTGTTCACCAAGATAACGGCAGTGGTGACAGCGCATCTTTGCCTGCTAGAGATTCAAGTTTTCTCATATCTCAACAACTGGCTCCTGCCTGCTATCTCCAGTGATCTGTTATTGACTCATTTGGACTTTCTGTTCCACATAATGCAAGATCTAGGGATCACAATCAACCTACCCAAAAGTCATCTTACCCCGATGGAACAAATATATCAGATGTCACATGGATTCAAATTTACAGATCGCCAAACTTCCCCACCTCAAAGAGGTCTCCCTACACTTCACAGCTACACAAGTACTTCATCGCTCTTCTCCTCCAGCAAGACTGATTGTTCATCTTTTAGGTTTTATGGCCTCTACAGTTTTGGTGGTTCCACTAGCCAGATTTTACATGAGAGTACTTCAATGGACCATAGCTGTGCAATGGTCTCAAAATGTTCACCCACTGCATATGAAAATTTGCATCACTCAAATCTGCAGATAACACACTCCTGGTAGATAAAATCTCCTTCAGTGACAGAAGGATATCCATTCCAAATGGATCCACTTTTGGCTGTAGTAACCACAGAGACCTCCCTTTAAGGTGATGGGGGCATTTTGAAGGGAGGATGGTTCAAGGTACTTGGTCGCACACAGAGGTAAATCTTCACATCAATATCTTGGAGATAACAGTAGCCCTCCAAGTGTTGCTGGCATTCCAGGTTGTTTTTTCCAAGGGAGTGATTCCTGTACAGTCAGGCAATGTCAGTAGTCTGCTACACCAATAATCAGGGAAGAATGCGTTCCTATCCCCTATGTTGAGAGGCCATGAGAGTTTGACAATTGCCAAAGTCATCTTGTCACTTTATGATAGCAATGCACATACCAGGGTTGTCCAGTGGACTAGTGGACAAATTGATCAAATCTGTCTTAATGCCTCACGTGTGGTTCCTCATTCTAACACTGAAAACCTTGATTTTTCATTGTTGGCACCAACCTTGTTGCAATCTCTTTGCATCCAACCTAAACAACAAATGCAGCAGTTACTTTGCCCTGAGCCCTCTGTAGGGACAGTCACAGAGGGATGCTCTAGTCCACAATTGGGCCCCAGGTCTTCTCTATGCCTTTCACTTATTGCTTTTAATAAACAAATTCATCCAGAAGGCAAGAATGTGCAAGGACAGAGTAATCCTCATTGCTTCCTTCTGGCCCTGACAGATGTGGTTTCCCTTCCTGTGGCTTCTGCTAGTACATCCACCATGGATGTTGGATCAGTATCCAAACATATTAACACACCCATCTGGACTGCCTTTTCTGTACCAGAGATCCATGAAAGTAACCACTTGGCTCCTCCAGTTCTAACTTTAGCCAGATATGCCAGGCTCCAAACTCCGATTGTTCAGATCATATCAATTTCCCAAAAAACAATCCACTAAGAAGATATACCACAGCAAATGGAACAGATTTTCTATATGGGCTATGTCAAAAGGTCTAGACTCCTTCTCGGCTCTTATTCCATCCATATTAGAATTCTTGTCTGGACTTTTTCACAGCAGATCTAATTATGCCAATATCAAAGTGCAAAGGGCTGCTATCTTAAGTTTTCACATAGGACAGAATGACAATTCTTTAGCTTCTTTAAGAGTCTCTAAAACCTTTTTGAAAGGAACTTTTCTCCTACAACCACCTATCAGAGATCCAGTCCCCCCCCCGGATATTATCATGATGTTACAGGTATTAACTCAACAACCTTTTGAATGAGCAGCATCAGTTGATTTGAAGTTTCTGTCTTGGAAAACAGTTTTTCTGGTGGCTGTTACATCAGCCAGATGAATTTCAGAGCTGCAAGCCTACTTATTTGGTATTCCATAAAGACAGAGTTTCCCTGAGAACTAATGCATCCTTCCTTCCTAAGGTGGCATCTAAGACTAATGTAGATCAGACAATAAATCGTCCAGTCTTTTTCTCTAAATTCTCAAAGGTGAATACCTTCTACATATGCTGGACATTCATCATCATCTGTCTTCATAGGATCAAGCAATTCAGAAAGTCTGACCAATTGTCTGTTGCTTTCTCAAAGCCTAAATTAGATAAAGCAGTTGCTAAGGTTACTCTTTCCAGATGGTTATCAGACTGCATTTCTTTCATATACAATAAAAAGTTTTTTCCTTTACAATCCAATCCTAGGGGTCTTTCCACAAGGACAATGGCCATGTCAACAGCCTTTCTAGTAGACTACCTATTAATGATGTTTGTGCTGCAGCAACTTGGTCAACAGTTCACACTTTTGTATCTCATTACAAACTGGATGTACTGTACAGATCATGCTCTTCCTTTGATTCCACCATTCACAGGAATGAACTTCCTTGATACCATCCAGGCATAACAGGTTTGAAATCTGTCCCATTGTAGAACTGGATGAAAATAAATAACATTAGATACAAAAATTATATACTTATCATGCAGATAGATTTATGTTGCCTGATTTTTGTCCAGTTCAACCTCCCTCCCTCCCTTCTGTCCCCTTCCAAATTGACACAAATGGGTTTCAGGTCACTGGGTAGTTTTCTGCACACCCTGTCTGTGAACAGTCCTAACTGTCATTTTGTTTACCTGTATGCTAGGCTTAATCTTGAATTAAATTCTAATGGTTTATTTTACTGTGGCAAACTCGATCTGAGGTACTAAGGAGGAGTGGAGGAAATTATGGGCAGGGAAGGAAGGAGTCAGAGCCCTGGAAATGAGAAGCTTCAGAGTCAATGCTGAGGTTGGATCAATTGGATCTGACAACCCATTGTTGAACGAGATGAAAATCAATCAACATGGATCTATCATTATGGTAAGTACATAACTTTTGTTTAATTAAAATCTTACACTTTCTGGTAATGATAGGAAGATTATTGATAAATATGGCAAAAAGTGTATGCTTCTTCAGTTTTGATTTTCAGAATTTTGAATTGTCAGGCTTATGTGTTAAATTTGTTCTGCCTAATTGTGAAAGTAGGTGAAATGTTTTATCTGTAGTTACTTCATGTAAGGAAAAATCTCTTTTAAATAATTTAGTTTCTTATATTGTACAAGTCATTTTTCATTGTCTACAGTGTATGTAAGACTCAGTTGATACTTCTTCCAGGGCTATGCCCACTGTTATTGTTTTGAGGAGGTTTGCCTTGCCTAGTGTCATTCTCAAAACCACCCAGATGATGTTAAAAATGAGATTCTAAATTCTCCTTTAGACAAAGATTTAGGCTTTGCCCTCTACTGTAGAGGTGATCGAAAGGTGTGATGAAAGTGGTAAACTGATAAAGGGAATCACTGAGATATTCAGCTCTCCTTTTCCAAATTTTCTATGGAATTCTTAAACCCCTCATCCAGTATGGGCAAAAATAACACAGAGTTTCAACAAAATGCAGATAAACAGATGTTCAATAAAAAATTACAAGGGGGGTTCCAGAAAGAATTCTGGAACCTCTCAAAGCCAAGAACAATCCAAGTCAGAATGTCAGAATGAATATTTAGGGGACCTTGTCCCCCCAACCACCCCGTCAGCCCATTTTCCCTTCCAGAAAATCTGAATCTCCACTTTTCTCTTCTGCAACTGATAATTTCAGACAAATTGGTTCTGAAGATCATTCATCAAGGTTACAGATGGCAGTGGGAGGAAATTCTTCCTTCCCAGGGGGTAATCACTCATTCATCACACCAGACTCTTTTATTTCTACTTGTCTTTCATTGCATGCTGTCCTATGGAATGATAGAACCAGTTTCTCCTTCTAAGGTGGGAAAAGGTTTTTATTCAAGGATGTTTTAGTGGCAAAGAAAGAAAAATGCTTGGAGACCAGTTCTGAATTTTTCTTTCCTAAACCTATTTTTGATAATGCCCAAGTTCAAATTGCTGTCACTTCACAACTTGTTACCTCTTTCTCCTCACTTAAGTTTCCTTTTCATCCAGGCTTCAGGCATTTCCTAAGATTATGTGTGTCTGTATCACATTATCAGTTCTCTGTCTTACCTTTTGGATTATCCGCTGCATGAAGATTGTCCACAAAGTGTCTAGCTCCAATGTAGCTCATTGCAGGCTGTAAGGTATCCACATTTTTCCATATTTAGATGACTTGCATATCTTTGCAGAGTCTTTTTCAAAGTGTCAGCAATCCCTCACTTGGGTGAGAGATCTCTTGCACAACCTGTAATTCCAAGAGAACATTCCAAAGTTTTGTTTACTCTTTCACACGATTGTGTTCATAGGGTGCCAACTAGACACCTCAGTTCAGAATGCTTTTCTCCCACATGAAAAAATAGATCTGTATCGAGAGCCACTTAGAATTTGGTCACTATGAGGGAATACCTTAGGATTTTGAATCTCAGGGCATTTATGATTGTCATGATATCCCTAACAAAACTGCACAAGAGAAAGATGCAATAGTATCTGAAGTCTCTTTGTTTCCAGCATCAACATCCTCTGTCCTTTCAAATCCTAGTGCTGAGGTTTGTTAGAAAGGAAATCAATTGTTAGAGACAGCAAACATCCTTAAATCCAGGTCTCCCCTTCACCCTCCCTGTTCCAAAACAGTTATTTATTACAGACATTTCAGACTTTGCTTGGGAAACAGTTTCAGGAGGGATAAACATACAAGGTGTATGGGACACTAAGGACAGATGCAAGCACATAAACATGAAAGAGATGCTTGTCCTGATCAAGGCAGTCAACTCTCTGAATTATTTTGATCCTCGAGACCCTTCAAACTATAACACACAATATCACAGTAATGTGGTACATCAAGAAGCAAAGGGAAACAGGTCATACCCCCTTTGCAGGCTAGTTATGTTAGGTTGGGATATAGCTTCACAGCACAATCTCAATATGTAGGAATCCTACTTTCTGTCAGAGCAAAACTGTGTGGCAGGCAAGATGAGCAGGACAAAGGCAGACCCTCATGTATGGAAACTAAATTGGTGGATCTGCCAAGATTTGATCCATCTGTGGCAGTTCCTCAAGTAGACCAATTTGCCTCCTCTCTGCACAATTAGCTAGCAAGATTCTGCTCCAGGACTCCAGGTATGAAGGCCTGGAAGAGAGATGCCTTTTCTTTTTCTTGGCTAGTAATGTTCCTGTCTGCTTTTCCATCCTTTCTACTGATATCCAGTGTATGTTCGAAGATTTAGAAGGAATCCCCCAAGATCACTGTGGTTATTTTCTTCTGACCCAGGCAGCAGTGGTTCTCCCTTTATTTGGAAATGGGTAGGTGCAGTTACCACAAGCTTCCTCACAGAAAGTTTCTACAAACACAAGATCAGAAGTGTCTGATACACCACAACCCTAATCAACTGCAACTGACTGCCTGCCTGGATGATAAGATCTTAATTAACTTTAATCAACTGTTTACTGAGGACATGCAGCAGGTGCTAATGGAGACAAGAAAGCCTGCTACTAGAAAATCATGCACTAAAAAATAGAAAAGATTTTCTAATTGGTTGCAACGACATAACCAGCACCAATTTGGGGCTAGTTGTTCTCGTTTTGCAATATTTGTCTGAGTTATTATCCTATGGTCTTTCTTACTCCACTATCAAGGATCATTTATCAGCCATTCCAGCATGTCTAACCATGGATCCTTCTCTTTCAAGGCATTCACATGTCAAAATGTTTTTGAAAAGGATTTTGCATAAGATGCCTCTAAGAAAACCAGTGTCTCTTCCTTGGAATCTTAACTTTGTAATAGAGAAGGTAACACTTGCTCCATTTTAACCTAGCTGACTTGAGTTTCTTAACATGGAAAACAGTTTTACTGATTGCTGTAACCTCTGCATGAAGGGTATCTGAGTTGCAAGTTGTTATGGTGAGTAAACCCTATTTCATTTTCCACAGGGACAGAGGTTTTTTTTTGAGAACTCATCCTTCTTTTATGCTTAAAGTGGTATCTGTGTTTACTTTAAGCCAGACTGTTTATCCCCCTGTTTCTTTTCCTGAACATAAAAATTAGGGAGAAAGGATACTCAGTACATTGGCTGTCCATAGACAATGCAGCTATTATCTTGAAACAGCTAAATCGTTTAGATCTTCAGATCAATTTTTCATTTCTTGTGAAGTTAAGAAGAATGGACAACCTGTGTCAAAACAGAGTATTTCAAAATAGTTGTCTAAGCCTATTATCTAGTGTTATACTCGCTAGAGCCAAACTATTCCAGGCAGAGTTAATGACCCACTCTTACAGGGCCTTGGCTTCATGTATGGCTTTTTGGAAGGGGTTAGATTTGAGAAGTATTCTAGAAACAGAAACTTGGTCCTCTCTACACACTACTTCTAGTCATCACGGGCCGTTGGTGCCATTTTTAAACACCTTCCTGGCTAGAAGCGACCACGTCTGTCTCTCCCTTGAGCCGGTCCCATAGTAGTGCTGCTTGACTCACCTCTCAGTAGGTTGCAGACCAAAGGTACTCCTCTCCAGAAGATCCCTCCCAGCCTCTAGGATATAAGGACTACCTCCTGCAAAACAACTGAAGTTTTTTCCTGGATATTCTGCCTGATAGCCTGGGCCAAATAGAAATGAACTTCTGTGAGGACTCCCTAAAACCAATTTTCTGTGAATTACTCCTCTCCAGAAGCTCCCTCCCAGCCTCTAGGATATAAGGACTACCTCCTCCAAAACAACTGAAGTTTTTTCCTGGATATTTTGCCTATTGGGCTAAATAGAAATCAACTTCTGTGAGGACTCCCTAAAACCAATTTTCTGTGAATTATTCCTCTCCAGAAGCTCCCTCCCAGCCTCTAGGATATAAGGACTACCTCCTGCAAAATAACTTAAGGTTTTTCCTGGATATTTTGCCTGATAGCCTGGGCCAAATAGAAATGAACTTCTGTGAGGACTCCCTAAAACCAATTTTCTGTGAATGTATGTAGCCTTAAACTAGTTTGTTAATGTACTTCCTATTACTAAATATATATGTTAGCCTGCCCTCACTGTGTGTGTGACTCAGCAGCCTACAGCAGACCGCTAATTACTCTCTCCTCTCCTGTTTTTTCTTTTCCTAGTCCTAGACAATTTTCCTAGTTTAAACAATAGGAGACTTGGCCAATTTTCTTTCTTTTCTGCCTGCTATTCTTACTATTACCTCTAGGTGGCAGCACCCACCAGCCTAAAGCCTGTATAACTAATATAACTATTAATCCCTTTATGCAAAATATCATCTCTAGATACTCTTAAACTAACAGACTTCCCAAATCCCACTCCACACCCTCCAGAGCTGGTAACATCCACCCCCTCCCTACATTAAACAAACCAAGGAATAAATAACCTTAACATCCTACAAATTCCAACACTACTTCTTCCTTACAGTTTTTCATTAACCAACCTACTTACCTTAATTCTCGAACAGCAGTTGCTGATACTTTTTCTGCTGGTTTCTCTCTCCTTTCTGCTCTAACCCATTCCGTTCCCCTACCCTACCCCCAATTTCCACTCACCCCACACTACTCCTACATTTATTCTCTACTTAATAATTCCACCCTCTTACTACCAGCCAATCATTCCTCACTTTGGCTTCTCCCCTTCCTCCATCCCACCTGCCTATAGCTATTACACCATCCACCCACCTAAGTCCCACTATCCTCCTCTCTACTACACCATGCTTTCTCTTCCACCTAATATCCTTACTTCCACATATGTACTCATCCTTTTCCTACTCCCTCTATACCAGGCCACCTCCTATACCAACTTCCATCTACACCCCCCCCACAACACACTTCCACAACATTTCTGCCTCTTTAGTTTCATCCCACCTAATTCTCCACTTAAAGTTAAAGCTTTTCTCAGTCTCAATTAAATACTACAAACCAAAACCTATTAACTACCAGACACAACTATCTAATACCAAACCAAAAGTACTTATCTCTTATCTCACTTACCTCTGCTTAGCCGGGGACATTCACCTTAATCCAGGTCCAAATACCACCCCAACACCCCACTACCCTAATACCAACAGTAAATCCACCGAGAAATACCTGAAATTCCTCACCTTCAATGCCCAAAGTTTAAAAAATAAATTTCCCCTGTTTCATGCCTGGCTTAATCACAACTCACCTGACATTGTAGCCATCTCAGAAACCTGGCTAAAACCACATATAAATGACTCTGAATTCCTTCCCCCTGGATTTCAATCTCTTAGATCTGACCACTTAGGTAGGAGAGGTGGTGGTGTAGCATTAATCTACTCCAACCAGCTATCCATTATTATTCCATACCCTAATCCCATCCCTTCCTTCAATAATGCTGAACTTGTAATTGGCCTATTAAAAATAAATAACCATAAAAGCATCTGCTTCATTTCCCTCTATATTCCTCCCGGTGACAACTCCACTACCCTGGAAGATATCCTGTCCTGGACCTCCTCTAATATTAAACTAGAGACCTACATACTGGGAGATGTAAATATAGATTGGAACAAAATCAATAACCCTAATCCCACCATATCAGTCTATTTAACTACACCCAACTTATAAACTCCATAACCAGGCCTAACAAAACCAAACCCCTCAGGCTCTATACTAGACTGGATCCTAGTATCTCACCCTAATAGAACCATAAAATCTGGTGTCATTCCTGATCCACTAGGAGACCACTTCCCAGCCTTCACCCATTGAGCTACCCTCACTTCTCCACGCTCCCACAAGTTCATTCATACATGTAACCTCCTAAACCATCTGTCAAACTAACTGGCACCTCCTAAAAACTCTTCCATTAGATAAAGCTGTTGAATTTTTCAATTCAATTTTCCTAAATATCCTCAACTCCCAAGCCCCTACAAGAACACAAAGAGTAAAAACTAAGACCACCCCATGGCTAACCAAAGACACCAAAAAAAAACCTATGCTACAAAGAGATAAAACCTGGAAAACCTACCTCCAATATAAACAGCCTGAAATTCTACTTAAATATATACAACTAAGAAACCTCTCCAAAAAACAAGTCATTAGAGACAAAAAATCTTACTACATCAAACTACAAATAAACCATCCAAATAACCGCAAACAATTTTGGAACTTAATAAATTCCCTTCTTAGCCCAGGTACTAAGAACAACCCCTGTCCTGACAGCAGCAAATATGACCTTGAAATTGCCTCACTATTCAACTCCTTCTTTACCTCTTCTATTGCTGAACTGACCAAGACCTCTACTAACAATAACCCAGTACCCCACCCCACTCAATCCTCCTCACCCTCTACCCCCACTTTCGAACTTAAACCCATCCCCACGACCCTTATAAAAAAAATTACACTGAAAACTAAAACAATGCTCCAATACCCCTGACAACAATCCATCCTCATTTCTAAAAATAGCCTCTGATGGTATTGCTCTCCCTATCAGTATCCTGATCAACAGATCCTTACTAGAATCCTATGTACCCAAATTATGGTGCACTGCATATATTCTACCACTTCACAAGGGTGGTAAAAACTGCAATGTCTCCAGTTTCCACCCCATAGCTATCCTCTCCCCAATCTCCAAACTCCTTGAAAAATGTATCCATCTTCAGCTTATGCCATTCCTTACCAAACACCAGCTACTCTCTCCTGCCCAACACGGCTTCCGTCCAGGACATAGTACCAACACCGCCCTTCTCTCCTTCTTACACACTGCAAATCTGGACCATGACTCTGGTAAAATAGCATCCACAGTTTTGCTAGATTTATCTAAAGCTTTCGATAACATCTCCCATACTTACCTCCTAAACCATCTGTCTAATCTTAATCTCTCCCAAAAAACACTTTCCTGGTTCTCCAGCTATCTTTTAGACAGGTCTCAGGTAGTAAAGTGGGGACAAGGCACCTCCACTTTCCTTCCTACCCCCACTGGAGTACCCCAAGGATCCATACTTGGCCCAGTGCTATTCAACATCTTTATTAATGACTTTCATAAAGCCATACCCAACACCAAAATTGTGCAATATGCTGACAACTCCACTTTAATCTGCTGCGCCTCTAACCTAACTGATCTCCAATCACTGACTCAAACTGCTTTCTCAACCACCGAAAAATAGATGCTCCAAAATCACTTCTCACAAAATGCCAACAAATCTAAATTCCTTCTTTTTTCTGCCTCAAAAACTTCGACTACTGATAAAACTCTTTTCAAATTACCAGCCAAAACAACTCCACTATAGAGGTTGTTCCCTTTGCCAAACGTCTTGGTGTCACCATCGATGAACATCTGAAATTCAATACTCACATTGAGCTAAACATCAAGAAAACTCACATAAAACTACGCTTACTTTACAGAAACAGCTACTTCCTCTCTCCTTACTCCAGACTAACCCTCGCCACTACCTATCTCCTTCACTCTCCACGGTATGGTGCTCCTCTGCATACTAATTGATCCACCACTCTCGCCTCCAAACTGGAAGTCTGTTACAATAAAATCTCCAGATTTGCTACTAAAGCCAAATCCTCCTCCCATCATTGTACCTCCCTTCACTCATTAAATTGGCTTGAACTCCCCAACCAATTAGACTTTCTCCAAATCACCACAGCCCATACGTTACTGTTCCAGCCTACTAAATGCCCTGCACTATCCAACATTCTAACACCATATACCCCCCATAGAACCCTTAGATCTACCCATCAAAACCTAATCACCGTCCACAAACCCAAGCACCCAGCTAGTCAGCTTCTGCTTTCCTTCTCCTTAGCATAAAAATGGAATTCTCTCCCCACTCCACTGAGGACCTGTGACAACCTCAAAAACTTTAAAACTCTACTTCACTCCTATCTTTATTCAGACAGGAGATGCAACTGTAATCTTCACCCCTTACCTCTTAAACTCTGCTCTGCCTATGCTTCAGGCTAACTCTCACACCAAACTAACCTCGCTCACTAGTGAAGATTGTATAAACAATGCAACTGCAATATGTAGCCACTATGCTATATGCCTGTCTCTCCTGCCTAAATGAAATGAAACTGTAATTATTTGTTTTCTCTTCTGTATGCTACCTGTTTCTAAGTTTGTAATACAAAGACTCCTTGTAATTAATTCATGTAATTAATTTGTGTAAATAAAGTATGTATTGCGGAGCTTTTCTCCTCGGGCCTCAACTGAAAACAGGCTCTCCGAGCCCAGTGGACCTCCCCAGTCACCAAACTGGAATAAATAAATAAATAAATAAATAAATAAATAAATACATTTTACAAAGCATTATAAGCTT
Source organism: Protopterus annectens (assembly GCF_019279795.1). Lineage (NCBI taxonomy): Eukaryota > Metazoa > Chordata > Ceratodontiformes > Protopteridae > Protopterus > Protopterus annectens. The sequence continues at coordinate 1,372,917,173 of NC_056739.1, forward strand.
GGTTCCTTCTCTAGGTGTAGATCAGGCTTTGGGAGGACCATTCTCCAGGGCCTTCTGGACTCTTCTCATTCCTCCTCCTCCCAAATGTAGTAAGCTAGGGTAATCTATATATATTACTAAGGCTACTGCAGCATCGATCAATATGATGAACATAGTACAGTTGTAAGTAAACTTACCATAACAGTAGATGTTCATATAATCACTGCTGTAGTATCCACTCCCTTCCTCCATCCTCTGTGTTTTTTGGTGTGTTGTCCCTAGAACTGGCTTTTCAGGGCTCAATCTCCCTCCGTCTGTTGGCATGAAAGCTCTGAAGGGCTTGGCACCCAAATCTGCCTATTTAGTCAGTTTGCACTGACTGACTGATTGTGTGAAATGTGCCTAAAAGCTTTGGAAGCTGGCCGGCTGTTATATCCTTGGCAGGATATAATCCATTTAGTTAAGGTTACTGCACCAGTAATCATTGTTATTACACATCTTTTTGAATAAAGTGTTTTTTTCTGTTTCTTTTTCTTGTTCTCTCTTTTTTCCACTTTATTCAAAATGATGCGTGATAACAATACTAACTAATCATACAATAATAGTTTTATTGATAGTTTTTAGGGTTCTTGTACACAGAACTGAAGAAGTCTAGAAGGATGAAAGCGACCTTTGTTAACAATAGGTTATGAAAATAAAATATGATTTTTGCAATTGATTTTTTACATGCAAAGCGTATATGTATATATTTATATATATTTTTTGGTCGCCAAATGGACTAAGGTTGATATATTTCCAGCCATGTTGTCTTGGATAAAATCACAGACTTAATAATCTACTTAATAATCTGGTTAAATAGGAGGTACCACATCATTATAAATTTTATTTAAAGTACATAAGGATTAAGTTATTATGACAGCTACTAAGTAGGACAGGACCAGCTTGAATGTCACACTGATGGGGGAAGGGATGTGAATTTAACATGTGTGCCAGTAACACTTTATTTTACAGCACAATAAACCACTCCCTTGCCTGATAAAAAGTATATATATATATATATACATATATATATATATATATATATATATATATATATATATATATATATATATATATATATATATATATATATATATATATATATATATATATATATATATATATATATATATATATATATATATATATATCTTTAGAAAGCTTGTGAGGAAACTATTACTCTATTCTTGTTTTACTTGGATCGCTTGTCTGTGTACTTAATAAAGGATTTTCGACTGGAAACAGACTGCCTGCCTTGCTTGAATTACTTTTGAATACTTAGTAGTTCTGTACAATATTTTAAATTATATATTTTTTATTTTTTTTTACTTAAGAAGAGGTTAAGTTTGCTACTTTTACTTCTATTGTCTGATCTGATTAATATACAGTGATTAACTAGAGATATATGGACTGAAAATCTTCCACACAGAGAAGTTTCTTACACTGTTTTGGAATGTATTAGATAAGTGACAGTAAAACAAGAGGGCTGTCAATGAATTCATAGTATCTACAAAATAGAATATATAAAAGATGTCTGATTAATGGGGGTGGGTATAATAGCTCCTCTCTTCCCAAGAATTATCTTCCATAGCTCTGTGCAACCAGAATCTGGTTTAAATGTCATTGCTTACACTTTTGGTATTAAATAATACAGGATGCAAGCACAAAACGTAGTGGTTAATATGAAACATCTCCTATTGCAACATAAACCAAGCAGATTATAATAAGAAATACAGTTCTAAAAAGCTGCAAAACTGGTGCTTTATGCAGATTAGCAAAAAAGTCAGTTTGTGTGTTATTATGGAAAGGAATTAATATACCCAAACAATCAAATGTCTGCATAACCAACTTTCCCACTGGTCCCATGTTAGAAAATACTCTTTGTTAAATAGCCTGTTTGCTTTTGTAACTGTCAGCATCATAATGGTAAATACATTTTTGTATATTTTTCCAGCAATTGGAGAGTGTGAGTGTATCAGTTGCATTATGCCATTGATAACACTGATAAAATAAAATACAAAACTCAAGTTCCATGGTACCAAGTAACAGAACTGGTAGTTTATTTTACCAAATTTAGGAAAACATAGCTATGCCCCTGTTAATCAAATTACACAAAATAATAGCATGTGGAAAATCCTTGACTTGGCAATGGGCTGCAGTGGTATCAATTTTCAAAACAGGGAGGAGGAATCATATCAGATTCATACCATTTTAGACCCATTAGCCTAATCAGTATTCTGTTTAACAGCATGTTGCCATCTTAGTGTAGGTTATCCAAAATAATACAAGGGGCCAGATTCTGTAAAATATGTGTTTGCTAAAGGGAACTCTTGTCTATTGAATATTGTGGCATTCTTTGAAGACATAAAAATAATAACATATGAAGAGCTGTTACTACATACTGTTTATATTTATCTTTGTTAAGTCATTCAGCACTATTCCTAGTTGTGGAGTAATTGACCAATTTAATGCATTAAGTATTAATCCATGCATAATTCTGAGAGCAAAATGCTAGTTAAGCAACAGACACAGGCAAGTCATGGTTGGGGTGGGGTGCCTGTTTATCCAAATAGAGGATCTGATGTTGTAAATCTTCATTCATTCCTTACTGATAGGACTTCGGTTCCATCCTTGGAACCGACACGGCCAGTACCAAGCTCGCACCAGGCAAAAACTCTCAGCTAAGACCTACCCACAATGCCCCTCTCATAGTCTCTTCAGATCTCATTTGCTGCATTCCTTGTCAGATGTGCCAAGCCTTCTCTCAAGCTAAGTGTAGCTTTTTTGTGGTTATTTCTAGTTTTAGCGATTTATTAGCCAGTTTTTTCGTCTAAGGTTATTTCTCGTTTCTTTTATTTCCTGACTAAACCCTACCCACTACCTTGGTAGTTCTTTTGTGCCATTGTTGGTACTACTCCCTCTTCCTTACCTTGGGTAGGCCCTTCTATTATCTTTTTGGTATTTCTTAGTACCATTGTTGGTACTCCTTTCCTAGCTATCTGTAAGGAAAAAAAAAAAAAAAAAAGAGATAAAGAGATTTTTACTATCCGTTTATCTTCTTGCTTGGTAGATATAGTTTTATTGTTTGGTTAGTACTAGTGTGTGATAATGTCAGATAAGGCTAAGCTTGGGTTCAAGCAGTTTGATAAGTGTAGGCATAAGATGCCCAACTCTGATGGTCATGCCCATTGTGTTTATTGTTTGGGCGTTGACCACATTAATGTTTTTTTGTGATATTTGTTCTAGCTTCAGCAACCGTACATTGGCTGAATGCATGAACAAGCTTATTCTGAAGGGTATGCTGAAAACATCCTTCGTGGAGGCTCTTTCTGGGATGGAGGTCTCACCACCTCTTAAGCATAAGGATGTGAAAAAGCATAAAGAGAAATGGAGTCACTCAGTTCTGCCATCCCCGTCCTCCTCGGAACTGAGTCAACACCAGGCTTCTCCCATGCCGTCGGCGCAGACAGCTTCAGCACCAGGGTCCCTGTCTTCTCCCTCGGTGCCGTCCTTGATTATGACACAGGCTCCGACCACTGTACCAGCATCGGCACCATCCTCAGCCTCGGTGCCGATGTCTTACATGGCTCCACTGATAATGGCACATACAGTTCTGAAGATTGAGCACCTTGCCAGAACCAGGTATTCTCCTTCTTATGACCCCTTTTTGGGACAACAATTTAGTCCATTTATTGAGAGACCAGAATCTTCATTGGCACCTTCTTTCAGATCCACCAGGTGTCTTTTGGAACAAGATGTAGTGAGGGTTGTGGACCAGCTTTTGGCAGATAGAGGATTATTGACCCTGACTAGATCTTCCCTCCCTATTGGAATGGAAGCTCTCATGGCATATTCACCTGTCTATCCTCCTCCAACCTCCTCCCAGGTCTCAGAGACTTTGGTACCGATGTCCATCCCAGTGCATTCTGTCTCTGCTACGACAGCAGAGGCTTCCCTGTGGGCACCGATTACTCTTGGTACCACAGCTCCTTTGGAACTGGTGCACCCTCAGGGCAAAGATTGGGCAGTCGGCACCAATTTTTTCTGTGGGGCTGTCTATGGCCACGGCTCTCCTGGCAGCTACTGGTGCTCTCGGAGCTCCTCAACTGGAGGTGGGCTCTTCAGGGTGGGGTCTGACCATGGTCCCGAGGTCATCCTTCTTGGTTCAGGGCTCCCATCCCTCCTCAGGCAGGCTTGCTTTCCAGGTGATGGAGAGGGTTCTCTCTTCAACAGGTTCACAGTTGGCACCATTGGCATCAGAACCAGAACCCCTCTTTAGCATGCAGCTGTCCCAACCTCCTACTCTAGGATCTCAAGCACGGGAGCTGCAAGACCTTCCCTTGAAGGGAACCCTTTTTCTGGAGTCCTCCTCACTGGGGAGCCACCATGGAAGAAACTTTGCAAGAGGAAGCATCTTGATTCCCCTGAGGAATCTATCACCAAAGACACTGACTATGATCAGGGAAAAGGGTCCCCATGGTCTCCCCTGGAAGACTTCTTATTTGGAGACATTCTCGAGATCCTCAAGCAGGGGAGAGACTGGAAGCCCTCCAACCCTTCTTTGGAGGAATCAGTGTTCTTGCAAGCTTTCCGTGCTCAACCGTCTACTTCCTGGGTGACCCCACCTGCAGATGAGCTCATTAGGCTTATTTTGCAGCATGCCTGGAAGGCCCTGGACAACATAGAACCTGTCTCCGGGAGGCCAGATAAAATTTTTTTGACTCCGGTGCAGACCATTCTCCCCTTTCAGGGGAAGGACAACTGGATGTACTCTATAGACCTCCAGGATGTGTATTATTACATAAAGATGGACAAATGCTCCCAGAGATTTCTCTGCTTCTGGCTTGGAGCCAATCACTACCAGTTCAGGGTACTGCCCTTTGGTCTCTCGACAGCCTCCAGAGTGTTTACAAAATGTATGACAGTTGTACCAGCTCATCTATGACTACAAGGATTCCAGGTGTTTCCATATCTAGATGATTGGCTCCTTACGGCCACGACCAGCAACCTTCTCATTCTCAGTCCCTCTTACACCCAAGGCCTTGTTCTTCACCTCGGTATCATGATCAAAATGGAAAAATCAAACATGTCTCCAACAAGAGCACTGGAATTCATTGGAGCGATCTCCATCACAACGTCCTGTCAAGTTTCCCTTCCTCCTCACAAGCTTTCAAAAATAAGAAACCAGTTTCAAGTCCTCCTTCCACAGACATTTGTACCAGCATGGCTTATACTACAACTACTGGGCTCCATGGCAGCAACTATTACCTTAGTACCACAGGTGAGGTTGCACATGAGACTATTACAGTGGCCCCTTTCATCACAAAAGTCGATCTTAACCCACCCACTCGACCACATGATATGCCTTACAAACCTTTGCAAGAAAGAAATGCTATGGTGGATGAAGCCAGAAACAAATCTTTGGTGTTAACCATTCTGTCTCCCCCAGCCCAGGAACACGGTGACCACGAATGCTTCCTTGTTAGGGTGGGGGGCATTTCCAGGGGAAAGATGGTCCAAGGCACCTGGTCCCCCATGGAGGCCAATTTGCACATAAATGTTCTGGAACTGAGGGCAGTTCTCTTAGCATTGTAAGCATTCCACATATCCCTTCCTTCCTGGACCACTGCAATTCAATCGGACAACATGTCAGTTGTCTGGTACATCAACAAACAAGGCGGAACCAGGTCTTACCCCCTGTGTCTGGAAGCTATGAAAATTTGGCATTGGGCGATGGCTTCCAGCCGCTTTCTCATAGCAATGCACATTCCCAGGAGTTTCAATCTTATTGCAGACAATCTGAGCAGGGACATTTTGATGCCTCACTAGTGGTCAGTCAGTCTGATAATAGCAGCTCAAATCTTCCACCGCTGGGGCAGGCCTTGCTGCGACCTGTTTGCTTCACCCCTAAACAACAAATGCAGGAGCTACTTTGCACTGATCCCCCCCTCAGGGGGAGTCACCGAGAGATGCTCTGAAGCACGATTTGCCCCTGGGTCTACTGCACTCCTTTCCCCCATTTCTCCTCTCCCTAAATTTCTACAGAAAGCTCAAAGGTTGAGAAGCAAAGTGATCCTCATTGCCCCTTATTGGCCCCCTCAAGTCTGGTTCCCATTCCTATGGCTTCACCTGATTCACAGCCCGTGGATCCTGGATCAATCTCAAGGACTGCTGTCTCATCCTCAGGGGCTGATTCACCCCAATCTCCACAGCCTGAAGCTCACAGCTTGGTTTCTCCACTTCCAATGATTGCCAGGCTACCTGATATTTCATCCCCTGTTTGTGAGATCTTTCTGACTTCGCACAAACCATCCACCAGGAAAATTTATTTCAGTAAGTGGACTAGGTTCTCTAGCTGGACCAAAGAACATAACATGGACCCCTTTTCTATGCCTATTCAGAAGATCCTAAAATACCTCACTACCCTGTTGCAAGTGGGAGCTTCAACATCGACAATTACAGTATATTTTGCAGCTACTGCAAATTTTCACAATGGGATTGACAATTCATCTGTTATGTCACACCGACTTTTCAAAACCTTCATGAAAGGATTATTACATATTAAACCTCCTGTCAAGCCTCCTAAGAGCCATAGGACTTGACTTTGGTGCTTCAGTCGTTAACACATCCTCCTTTTGAGCCTTCTAACTCCTGTGATATAACATTTTTGTCTTGGAATACTCTACTTCTAGTAGCCCTTACCTCAGTGAGAAGAGTATCCAAATTACAGGCCTTGAGTGTCAAGAGACCATACTTGATTTTTCATAGGGAAAGAGTTTCTCTCCGTACTGACCCCTTCTTTTTGCCCAAGGTCATTTCTGTTTTTTCCATTAACCAATCTATTGACCTACCATTTTTCTTTTCCCACCATTCAAATAGAGGGGAATACCTTCTGCATACCCTCGATGTTCATAGGCAACTTCGTTTCTACTTAGACAGAACTAAATCTTTCAGAAAAATGGATCAATTGTTTGTGGCCATTGCAGGACCCAGATTGGATAAGCCTGTTTCCAAAATGACTTTATCTTCTTGGCTCAGAAATGCCATTACTTTCATCTACCATCAAAATAAAGTGGCTTGACTTCTAAAGTAAAGCTCACGCTAGTAGATCAATAGCTACCTCAGTGGCCTTTCATTCCAGAGCCTCTATGGATGATATTTGCACAGCAGCCACTTGGGCAAGACCTCATACCTTTATCACTCATTACAAATTGGATTTGGCCTCCAGGGGACAAGCATTTTTTGGTTCTATGGTGCTCAGGAATGTCCTTCCTTAGGGCCACCCAGGACACAAGTAGCTGGGGACTTGGTCCTATCAGTAAGGAATGAATGAAGATTTACAACATCAGATAAAGAAGTTATGTCTTACTATAATGTTCCATCTGTGTTGTAGATCTTTATTCATTCATTGCTTCCCACCCTCCTTCCCCCTGCCTGGACTCCTGGTGGACCTTAGGATCTCCTTATTAGTTAGGGTATCTTCTCAGACAGAGCCTCCTACTATCACTATTATTCTTTCTATACTATAAGGGTGGGCAAACTTGATCTGAAGAGACTATGAGAGGGGCATTGTGGGTAGGTCTTAGCTGAAAGTTTTTGGCTGGCGCGAGCTTGGTACTGGCTGTGTTGGTTCCGAGGATGGAACCAAAGTCCTATCAGTAATGAATGAATGAAGATCTACAACACTGATGGAATGTTATGGTAAGACATAACTTTTTTTTATCAGTGGTATCCTACTGGGCTATGCAGTGGTGCCACATCTTTCTGGGCTATTCTTCTCAGATATAAAAGTGAGTAATGTGCTCCAGATCAACAGTGAAATGGGTAACACAGTTACTTCAATAAGTTATATCAAACTGTCCAAGACAGTATAGAAAATGCATACCTATAAAGGGCAGCAATGATATTGCCTTTAAGGTCAGTAAATATTGTACCATGTGGTTAAGCAAAAAATATATACATTAAGGTTATAAACATTGTTGAAATCATAAAAAATGACACCATCATTAAAGATCTAGAGACAATGGAAATGATAGTTTAAACTTTGGTGTGAATCAACTGTAGAATAGTGTGTGTCTGTGTGTGTGTGTGTGTGTGTGTGTGCCTTGTATCTTTAAGAAACATTTCAAAGTCAGCATGTGCATATAAATAGCAAGCATGTGCCAACTTCAGTGTCATTTTGAGAGTGCAGCCAGAGAGTGAGCATGTATGAGTGTAATAGCTAGTTTATTTGTACGTTTATCTAAGTTAAAGTTATTAAGCCTCAATCTTCATGCGTTTGTACATAATAAAGCTGCTTGTACAGAATCCACAAAGACTCTTCTACTTTATCCTGACTGGACGAGTGATATGGTGTCAGAAGCTGGATTCCAGAAACTACCTTTCAGAGCTACGAGGTGCAGAGTTAACAGTGAAGGTAAACTAAGAGAAACAAGCATGAAAAAGGACCAGAAATAAACCAAAGGTAATGAAAACTTGCACAAATTACTTCTTTTATAAAAAAGATAAAATGGAGCATTACAAGGGTACAAACTGCATTATTAAATGAGTGAGAGGCACAGAATGTTTAATTAAATGAAATGGTTAAAGGTACAATATTTGATAAAACGATTATCAGAAAAGCACATAAAGTGTTCGGAATTACCTCGGAATTGCAAAATGAGCATGTTTAAAGCAAAACGGGTATGTTTAGAGTAAAACAAGCACAAGAAAAGTATAATGGATATGAAAAAGATTAAACGAGAAAAACAAATATAAAAAGGGCACATTAAGCATAAATAAAGCAAGGCGACTGCATGTTTTTTGGCAAAGTACTGTATTTTGGCATAACTACCATTTCTCATTGCATTCAGGGTATAACTACAATTATTTGAAGTATCTCAAAGTGTGTGAAAGTGCTTACAGTGTGTGCTTATTACTGTGCATTTATTATGAAGAGTTAATTTGTGTGCAAAGTGTAACTATTTCTTAAAATGCAGACAAAATGCAGCCATTTTGAAAATTTTCTTCTGTTGGGTGTGTCTGTTCGCAAAGTGCCACCATTACAGAGTGTTTATTGCACTGTAAAGAGTTATTTAGCAAAGTACAGACATTTTGGGAAAGTTTCAGTGTGCCATGTACTGGTTATTTGCAAAGTGTAGTTACTTTGAAATGTTTCTTACTCTGAGCTTCTTCTGCACAGTGTTTTCGCACATTGCAGTTATTTTGAAATGTTTCTTACACTAATAAAAGGTGATTTCTTACAGTACAGTGATTTCAAGAGTATTACAGTGCCCGAGAGACTTATTTCACAAAGTACAGTTATTCTGACGCTTGTTGTGCTATTGGGCATAGTTACAAGTACTGGCATAAATTTCTGGCATATGTATATGTGTGTGTTCATGCATACTTGCAAAAGCCTTCACTGGCAAGTGTTAATATGGCAGATGGATTTCGAAAACCATCACCACTGGTGTTTGATTAGAATGTTGCAGAGAATTGGAAAATATTTGAGCAAGAGTACAATATTTTTATACAAGTAGCTTATTCTGACAAAGATGCATGCACTAGGGCATTCATTTTGCTAAACCTAGCTGGGTCAGAGGCCATTGAAAGAGAGTGTTCATTTGTGTATGCACCAGCAGTATATGCGGGAAAAGGTGAAAAACATCATATTGTTGAAGTGGCTGAATCATGGGAAGACCCTGCATATTTGAAGTGCAAGTTCAGGGAGATGTGTAACCTTCTTCTTCTTCTTTCGGCTTTTCCCGGTTAGGGGTCGCCACAGCAGATCACCTGTCCACTCATGATTGGCAGTGGAGTTTTACAGTGTTGAGTTGCCAGCCCGGCGCCTGACCTTCCACAGAAGGCACACACATGCACGCACTCACACCTAGGGCCAATTTAGAGTGTCCAATCCACCTACAGCATGTCTTTAGGATGTGGGAGGAAACCGGAGCACTCGGAGGAAACCCACGTGACCACAGGGAGGACATTTAGACTCCGCACAGAAGGCACCCCAGCCGAGGATTCAGGGAGATGTGTAACCCCCAGATAAGTATTACATTAGAGAGATTTGTTTTACACAAGAGACCAAAAACCAGGGAAAACTTTTGCAGCTTACATTACTGACCTGAGAAACAAAGCTAAAATGTGTCAGTTTGGTGACTTAAAAAAGATAAGGTGATAAAGGACAGGCTTGTGTGTGGTTTTAATGGTGCTACAGTGAAAAACATTTTGCTTTCTGACAGTGATTTAACACTGAGCAAATCTATTGAGATTTATCAAATCCATGAAGTTACAAAAAGGCACACCAGCATGCTTGCAAGTGATAAGAGCATGGTTTCAGCAGGCTCCAGAGCGAATATAGACAGCATACAACTCTTGGCTAGCAGAAGCAGGCCTAAGCACATGGCAGCTGCAACTCCTACAGGTTTTTCTGGGAGAAGCCATAGTTTTTCAGCAAGTTCTAAGAAAAGGACATGCTCAGTGCAGTACAAGAGTGAGCAAAACCCAAATCCAGCTTTATTTTTAACTGTTGCAATTGTGGTGCAAATCATGAGTCTAAAAGAGAAAAATCCTTAGCATTTGGTCAGCAATGCCACAAGTGTAAAAAAATGGAACCATTTTCAAAAGTTTTGTAAATCAAGTAAACCTCACACAGTGATAAAGAAGGGTCACTTGAAAAAGCAAGTTGATCACATAGTTAGCTGCAGTTGTACTTTCTATGTAGATGGTGTATCAGTAATTGGTGAAAAGATTGATGCAGTAGATTTGTTGGCAAAGAATGAAGTGTTTTGTACTGTCCAGATCAATGGTAAATCCACTGAGCTCAAAGCAGAGACTGGTCAGCAGACACATTTGCTAAGGTGAGAAGTAATGAACAACTCAATGCGGCTAGTTGTGCGAAATATGTTGTTATGGAGGTGAAGAAATTCAAACTGAAGGCTTAGTAGTGCTTTCATGTTATTTGTTTAGGAACTGTTACAGCTTGTTATTCCATGTAGTCTGAAGACCTGTGCAGTCATTATTGGGTCTCAGAGACAGTTTGAGAATGAATTTGCTTTCTTTTTCCAAAGAATTTCATCATATAAGCACATATCCTAGTCCAATTTTACTGAAGCTATTTTCTCAGAGTACACTGATATTTTCAGTGACAAGTTGGGCAAAGGTCCAGTTGTGTATTCCATGAAGTTAGACCCAGAGGTCAGTCCAGTGATCAGAGCAAGAAAAGTTCCAATAGCTATGCAGAATAAAGTTAAAGCTCAATTGGATAAAATGGTGCAGCATGGTGTAATTTGTCCAGCTACATAACCAACTGAATGGGTGCCGTCTATGGTAGCAGCCCACAAAAAAGGCTCAGATGAAATCAGAATATCTATTGACCCAATAGATTTGAACAAAGCATTAAAGAGACTGCATCATCAAATGGGTACAGTCAAGGAAGTTTCAGTCCTAATACCAAATGCCACTGTTTTTTTCTTTCTTGGATTCAAAAAGTTCATTTTGGCAAGTGATGCTTGATCACAAATCCTCATTGCTGACTACTTTCAGTACTCCATTTGGCAGATATAGATTCATCAGGATGCTATTTGGAATAAATTCTGCAAGTGTAGTCTTTCAGTATGCAATGGAGCAAATCTTTTCAGGTTATCTTTGTGCCATAATAGTAGATGATTTATTGGTTGGAGGCAATAGTGAAGCAGAGCATGATATAAACCGTAAGAAAGTTCTAGACAGAGCATGTGAAGTGAATTTAAAGCTCAGTCTTCTGAAATGCAAATTCAGACTACCAGAAGTTACATATCTATGTCATTTATTTACTAGCACTGGCTTGTGACCAGATACATCCAAGCAAGCAGCCATTCTTGCGATTTCAACACCAGATAATGTTCAGGCTCTGCAACATTTTCTTGGTATGGTCAACTATTTAGGAAAGTTTATACCAGACTTCAGTGAGTTGACAGCACCTTTGAGAGAGCTGATGAGCAAAAATGTTATATGGTCTTGGTTGGAACAGCATAGGAAGACATTTGACGATCCTAAACAGAAAATTGCAACACCACCTACATTAAGTTGCTAAGATGTCAATAAACTAGTAACTCTTTTCTGTGATGCTTCAAAATTTGGTTTGGGGTAGTTATTCTTCAAGAAGGCAGACCAGTAGCCTTTGCATCCATTACCCAAACTGAAATGCAATATGCTCAAATTGAGAAAGAACTTTTGGCAATAGTATTTGCATGTTCAAAGTTTCACGATTATATCTATGGTCGAGCAATTCAGATTGAAACTGATCACCAACCTCTAGTTACTTTTCTTAAGAAGCCTATGCACTCAGCTCTAGTGAGATTACAAAGAATGATGCTCAAACTGCAAAAGTACACTTCAAAATGGTCTATACAAAAGCCAAACTTCTTTATCTAGCTGATACCTTATCCAGATTGCCCAGAAATACAACAGAACAGCTTCATGCAGAGAATTTTGACTTTGACATTATGAAAGTGCATAATTTTTCTACCACAAGACTTGATGAGCTGAGAGATCATACAAAGACTGATTCTATTTTGAAAATGCTCAACCACTACATTAATGTTGAATGGCTGTCAAAGCAATCTAGTGTACCACCTGAAGTGCAAATTTATTTCCTTACAGAGATGAGATGTTGATGGAAGATGACATTATTTTCAAAGGTCCTAGAATTGTTGCTCCTGCTTCCTTACAACATGAATATATCCAGATTTTGCATCATAGTCACCCAGGTTCTGAATCTACCAAAAGAAGGGAGAGAGAACTAGTATTCTGACCTTCTCTAGTAAAAGACAATGATAAAGTACTTTCTTCTTGTTCAGTATGCAATAGTACTAAACTGCATTTGCAAAAAAAAACACTTCAGCTAAGTCAAGTTCCTGAACTACCTTGGTCAACAGTAGCCACTGATATATTCGAGTGGAACAATCAGCATTACTTACTATTGGCAGACTCTTATTCAAACTGGATTCAGATTGATTTACTACCTAATCTAACATCCACTGCTGTTATCACCAAGTTGAAACGTCATTTCTCAGTCCATGGTAGTCCACACAAAGTTATTTCTGACAACGGTACCCAATTTACCAGTCAGTTGTTTCAGAAATTTGCAAAAGAATGGGACTTTGTACATGTTACTAGTAGTCCAGAATATCCACAGTCAAATGGACTAGCTGAATGTGCAATACAGAGTGCAAAGCAATTACTTGACAGGTCAAAGTGTGATAATACCGCTGTCTTTTTGAATTTACTTAATCTCAGAAACATACTCCCTGACGATATACTTGGCTCGCCTGCTCAGAGACTTCTGTCTAGGCAAACCAGAACAAAATTGCCTAAAGCAAGAACAACAGAAAATTTAGATCCCAATTATTCAGAAAGCGTTCTTTCCAGAAGTCCAGCTATGACAAATCGAGCAGATTTCTTCGCCCATTGAAAGAAGGAGAGACAGTGAGGATACAAACGGCAAAAGGTTTTGACCAGATCGGTCAAGTAACAGGTATATGTACTGAGCTGAGATCCTGCTTTGTAGAATCTGAGGGTGTGGAGTACAGGAGAAATTGCAGACATCATCTTCCTGTACCAGAATCAATATCACAGCATTGTTCCTGTGATACAGACTATAAATCTCAGAGCAATCCAGACAATGTTCCTTTGCAGAACATGCCTTATCTTCTACTTCAGTTCCTGATGATGTTCCTGATGTCCCTAAAGTTGAACATTCAGCAGAGACAGTCCCAGTTGCTAAACCTAATTCTAATTTCTATGTCACATGATTTGGTCGTATTTCCAGACATAGTGTAAAATACGTAGCAACCTGGACATAATTGTCTATATTTATTTAGTTTTGTATAATTGCATCACAAAGAATTATTTATATTGCTTGCATTTTAGTTAATGTTGTCAATATTGCATGACTTATTTCTCAAAGAGGGAGGATGTAGAATAGTGTGTGTGTGTGTTGCATCTTTAAGAAGCATTTCAAGGTCGGCACTTGCGTATAAATAGCAAGCACGTGCTATCTTCACTGCCATTTTGAGAGTGCAGCCAGAGAGTTATCATGTATGAGTGTAATAGCTAGTTTGTTTGTAAGTTTATATAAGTTGAAGTTATTAAGCCTCAATCTTGATGTGTTTGTACACAATAAAGCTGCTTGAACAGAACCCACAGAGACTCATCTACTTTATTCTGACTGGACAAGCAACATCAAATAAAGTCAGAAATGTTTATTCTGTATCTCAATTAATTCTAAAAGACATGTTTAGCCAATCCAGGAAGATCATTATTTTACTTTAGACATCACAGATCTATTGAATACAACATTTTGTAGTCTTTAAACACGCCATCTGGAAGACCTTGAAAAAGTAAATGATTTTTATTTGAAAAAAAAAAAATCATAAGATTTGAAATTTTCAGTTATCCAGGAAGACTTGATTGCCATTATATTCTTTTTCATAAAGGTTACTTAAGGGTGACCTCTAGCTCACTAGTAAGGCAGTAGGTTTCTAAATGCTATCCTGGTGGTGATGGATCAATATTTTAATTTATTCCAGTTTTATTTGATATTTCATTTGCTTTGACATGATAGTAGATCTTGGGCTCCTTTTGCATCATCTGAAATATTACTGCAGTCTGTCTGGTGTGGTCCTGGACTGGTTTGTTTTCTACCTGTATGGCCAGTCACAGATACTATTTTTTTTTAATGTCAGCTCTTCTTCACCATATGCTGCTGGTTACCTGTAATATTCCACAGGGGTCTATTTTTTTATGTTCTCTTTGTACATTCCTCTGCTATGAAACATTATTCAGAACAACAAAGAGGTCTTTGGTATCATTGCTATGCTGATGGCATGCAGATATATGTTTCTTTCCATCAGGATACTTTGTCTGCAATAACTATCCATGTGAATGATTTTGAGTTTATCCAAAGATGAATGAGCTGTAACTGTTAATGTGGAACAGCACCAAGAAGGTGACCGGGAACATTCATGCTACTCTTAAAGAGTCCCAAGCTCCAGCCTTCTACCCCAAACAATCTACAATGATGACAGACTGAAGTTTATGTCAGAGATGTTTAGATAAGAGATTATTCAGGCTGATACCTAAGGATCAGGGATCAGCTGTTGTCAAGTTCTGTTGTTACAGAAATACTGACTTTATAAGGCACCTTATTCAATCTGAGGAACTCCCAGTGGTTGCACATGATACAATGTATGGTAAGTTTAAAGATAATTGATGGCGGAAGCCAATTTGCTTAAATGGGCCAGTTGTATCATGCCTCATAAACAGGCAACTTAACAAAATATTTAATAAGTGTAGTCATATATCTTAATACAATTTGGTTTGTGGTGACTATTTGGAAAGAAGTACAACACATCACACAAATGTTATATAACATGGAGAATTTAGCATGAATCTGTCTGATACTAATCAGGTATACATGAGAGAAGGCATAGCACAATTATGCTGAGGGCAAGGCTGCATAATAAACAACTGCATTTACCACACTGCTGGAAGGACTGCACTGTGTGTGGTCAAGTGACTCAAGAAAGAGCACTGAAATGCCCCATAGCTGCAACACAGTCACTGAAACTTGTCCATACAAGGGTACCGCAGCACTCTCACCAAGTTTAGTAACTTAATATTATTACATTCAGAGTTTGTGTATTATATTATTTATGAGCCCCTGGTTCTGATCAAAGCATATTTGTTAGCCATTCCATTTGCACTAGTAGGTCACTTTTTGTCCTCTGGAGAGCAGCAGTTAGGGGTATCAAGATGGGTATAGTATATTTGTTTTGATTGAAATTTTGAGTCAGTTTGTCAAGCTGACTATCTCAAAATCACACACATGTTACATTGAAACAGCAAACAACTGAACTAAAACACACATACACAATGGGGGCTGTAAACACATTCACATCCCCAGCTCACACACATGTACACATACACACATGCACAAGTACACATGCACACATCAGTTCAGTGCCATTTTGAGAGTGCAGCACAACTGCACACAAACACAGACACTTACAATGAGACACATAATCTGCTCCATGTGAGCTGTGCATACATTTAGACACACACACACACACACACACACACACACACACACACACACACACACACACACACACACACACACACACACACACACACACACACACACACACACACATTTGTAACTGTTTTTACTTTGTCGTCTTTTGCTGTCATTATTACCACTTAAAGTATAGCAACGCAATAGTTTTTGTTGACTTTTGGAGGAAATTTAGACAGTCTAGCTTTGAACAGCTCATTATTCAGTACTCCAGTCTTGAAATACCCAGACTCTATACACTTTCATTCTTCTCAGTTTGCTTTTGTATGTAACATCTGCTCATTTTTTGTTACTATTCTATTAAGAAATTATAATGTATATAAAAGATAGTTGGGTGAAAGAGGGAAAAATACAGAAGGCAAACAAAAGTGGAAGGCTTAATGTAGGTTGAGAAGGACATAGAGTAGAAAAGACTGCATATTAACTGTAAACTTTTTACATCTGCATTCAGAGCTAATGGTGTTTTAATCAGTGGCATAGCTAGAGTTTGTGCCACCCTGGGCTGTCTTTGAGTGTGCCGCCCCTCTCCCCTCCTCACAAGAATCATAGTCATATGGGCCCCCCCCCATACACATCACCCCTCTGCAGCCATTACAGTGTCCCATTACTTGGCTATTTCTCCCCATTTACCATAAACACTGTAATGTGCATACTGCTTTATACTTTATTTCTACAATGATTATTTGGATTTAATTTAAAAAATATATATATAAATTTTATAGCACAAACACTGACAGACATCTGCTAAACAAAGCAATACAGTCTCACAATGAAAATAGACTTAGCATTAAAGCTTCCCTGACCTTGAAACTCACATTCATTTAAACAGCATTGAAGCCCACATTCAAAGAAAATGTATCTGGCCAGTGGCAGATATAGTTTACCTTTGGGCTGTTTTCAAATCATAGGTCCTTTACACACATATTTAAGACCATGCAAACATACATGTGTTTTTTGACTCACCTTCCTGATTGTATTAAATTATATTCCTTGTTTAATACAGTACAGTTGTTAGAGCATGTTTTAAATTTATTGTTTTGAACATTTTTCTAGTAAGCAATGCAACAAAATGTATGAATCAATATCGCCAAAACTTCCCAATTCAGAACATTTACATCATAAAAGTCTAATCAATCTTCTGTCAATACAATTCACCAATATCAGTAAATATGCACAATCTCTGCAAAAGTAAAAGTCATCTAAATAATTCCACATTAAAGATATCTGTAACTAATTAAGAGGTTGCTGCTAGCAAGCAATTTTATATAATTGTTTCATCTACAAATAAAGTGCCTGCTGCCCTTGAAGAATAAATTGCCTATGTTGCATTAAAAAATGATAAGCTAGTAATATTGCAATAGGAAATGGATGGCAAACTAATAACAGGTTTGTAGTTACTAGGCTTTTCCTCCAAAGGAGGACATTCTCAGGACTGCAGTATCCACCCCCCTTTAAAGTACAACACAGTACAATATCAGCAATCCATCTATATACTGTGGAAGTAGAACCCACAGCCTTCTGTATCAAATGCAAGTATACTACCTGTTGTACTGCTAACAATGCAAACAGGCTTGGCACAAGCAGTACTAAACTTGTCTTCCTCTGAAGCTGTCAGCTTTTTGTAAAATCCACTTGACACTCAATTATATCTGTCAACTTTGCAGCACAATAAATCTAAAAAAAGCCAAAATTTATTGGGGGGGGGGCAAATGCACAAAACCAGGGACACATTTTTAACATTGCCTGTAAAATCTTAGAAAGTTGCTAGAATAAAATGTTTTGTATTATCATGCATTTCCTGAAAGATAAGAAGACTGAAACTTAAATGTCATTATTTAGTAAATTCAGTTCTCACTGAGTTTCCAGAAAACAACAAATTTTAAGAGGAGCAGACCAAAATTATGAGCCAAACATTTCCATACATGGACAGTTCCTTGAATGGGTAGAGAATTCAGGCACTCACTTCCTGTACACAAGGTACAGGGCTTGAGCCTGAGTAACACCTAACTGGGCCATTTCACACACACACACACACACACACACACACACACACACACACACACACACACACACACACACACACACATACACACACACCCCCTGCTGCAGTTGACTCACAAGATGCACCTGTTAAACTCATTCAGACTTGCACAGCTTGCTGCAGTTGACTCACAAGAGGCACCCATTGAACTCATTCAAATTGCACACACAAGAGCGTCTGCATGATAATTCTCCTTAAAGCTGCATAAATATGTTCACTATACACTGAGAGTTAGCCAGCTGCATAAAAATACCTCCTTATTTGTTTGCAGTTGAACTTGTTCCACACTCAGAATTCCCTAAATAAATATTCACTTGGCTCCTGGCTCACGTGAATGAAACTAGCGTTAAACTCCACGCATGACACGTCAACAGTCTGCGTAACAATACACGTACACAGATGTGATTTATGGACCCAGATGTGATGAGAATGGACCGGAAAAGTGCTGCCTGGGGCAGACCGTCCCTCACACACCCCCCAGCTATGCCACTGGTTTTAATTAAGATTTTTCAGACAGATAACTGTAGAGTGCTGTAAATAGAATATATAGCTATAAAAATGTGAATTTGTCACAGTTTTCAAATTCTGGTTGGAGGTGGAACTTATTGTTAGTCTCATTCTACATTAAAATGTGCTTCAACTACATCTACTTCTTCTTAGAACACTTCCATTCATTAGGTCTCACCTGCACTGTTTTCTGTGGCTAAGTTAATTATATTATAAATTCTCTGATGAGGGGGAAAACTGATTTCTGCAATAGTTCTATTTTGTCTTTTTTTCACTGTGGTCTATCACATGGGCATGTGAAAGTATATATTATAGCATTATAGGTAAAGAACCAAATGGCATCAACTGGCTGCCACTGTTGTGGGTAGAATGTACAAAGGAATATGATCAGAAGTAAGCCCTAAGATTGTTAAGGGGTGGAGCCTAGATGGCCAACCAAGAGCAGTGAATTTTGAGAGCTCCATAAACTGGTATAATAATATAGGAAAATTGTATTATTTTCAAGTTTAAAATTTCAGAAATCTATAAATAAACTACTAAACTATATAAATATCAATTTTGGTGGAGATATATAAAAATTTTCCTGTCAAGTAACTTGGAGATATATTGAGTCACTGAATATGAACAACTCAATGAATTCTCATCCAGATGCTGCATTGAAAAAAGAACTGCAAAAGATGACACCTACCTTACAGGAACTATCTTTGAAGATTGATGGCTTTAAAAATTACTTAGAAAACCTCAAATTAAATTCTCAAAATAGACTGATACTCTTAAGGAACTATTACAGCAACACCAATCAAAAATAACAAATATAAAGACTTCCCTAAATTACATTAAAGGGAGACTCAAAGAGGAAGAATTCCAAAAAGAATTTCTGCTTAAACAGAATACATGGCTGCTTAACAAAATAGATGACTTAGAAAACAGGGAAAGGAGAAACAACATAATGATCTTTGGTCTGCCTGAAAACACTGAAAGAGAAGACATTATTTCATTCTTAACAACCTGGATTCCTGAATTTTTAGACTTGAAAGAGGGACTTTCCTTTGGAATTGAAAGGGCACATAGAGGACTGAGGAAACCTGCTTCTAACTCAACAAATAGTCTACCTAGATCCATAGTTATAACATTTCTTTCATTTCTGGACAAGGAACTAATATTAAAATATACTTGGAGAAAATCACCCTTAAAATACAATCAAAGCCTGATTAGGTTTGGCAATGATTATTCTTCCAGAATACTAGAACAAAGGAAAAAAGTCTGGCCAATAATACAACTGTTGAAAGCACAGCTGGCCTTTCCAGCCAAGATAAAAATAATTTTTGCCAATGAGATGAGAACCTTTAATGACTTAGAAGAAGCTACTATATTCATCAAAAACAACAACATAGTGTCTATCCCAGAAGAAATGGAATGGATGGCCCCTACTCTTAAAATAATAAAATAAACAAATCCTTGGACTGATGCTAGAAAGAAGAAACAAAAAAAAAACTGATTTCAAGATAGCTGTCCCAAAAAATAACTCTTACAACTGCATCTCTCAAAGTATTAACTGATATGGTACATCACTTGTCATCTGTTTTTATTTAAAAAAGGAGGGTTTCTTAAACAACTGAGAAACAGTAATGATTTATTCAGAATGTTCAAAGAGTCCAGTAATTCTTCACAAACAATGGTAGGTCAAGATGGGTTCCTATTTACATTATATATAAGCCAAGCAAAGCAACATATAATATAAACATAGAAGTTTCTATTCCCCTACTTGAACTCAATGAATACTTATCTTGTTCATTTTTCATTGTTTTACTTGTAATAATTTATCAATGAATACTTATCTTGTTCATTTTTCATTGTTTTTACTTATAATAATTTAAGTAATTAATTAATTAACTAATTCAACAATGTACCATTCATCAGAGTTCAGGCTCAAATGTAACAAATTAACATCATATATAATAGCAGTAACAGTAGAGTGTTTTAAAAAAAATGCTGTCATGGAGACTAATGCCTTTTTCAGTTAAAGTATGATTTAGAAATATCATGTATATCCTGGTTGAATAATAGTAGCAAGCTCTTAGTACAAATGTCATCATTATTCTGTCTAAATATAGTTCATATCAATTATGGCAGATATCACAGCTATGAGTGCTGTTTGATCAATCCTGATATGGTGTGCATGGATGCAGATGTGTCTGGCAGCTAGTACAAATGCCATTATCATTCTGTCTAAACATAGTTAATATCAACTATGGCAGGTATCATAGCTTTGAGTGCTATTTGATTAAGCCTGACATGGTGTGTGTGGATGCAGCTGTGTCTGGCAGCTGTTGTATGTTGCCATTTTCATCTCCGGGAAGCTGTGGGTTGCAGCTAGTGATCGAGATTTACTGATGCTTGTGTATTAGGAAGAGACATTTGGTGCTTTAGCCTGGATCCAAGGAAAGGGGGTATTTTGGCAGAGAATAGTTTGTTTATACATATGCTGAGTGAGAGGTGGGAAGGCTGGAAGAATTGTTATCTCTTGTTGTGGTGGCTTGTTGGGAGTTTTTTTTTTTTTTTTTTTTGATCTGTTTGCTCTCAGTTCTTTTCCTGGTTGCTGCCTCACTGAAAGGGAAGGAATTTAGACTTGAAGTTGCAGTGACGTGAAACTTTGCTTCAGGTGCATCGCGAGCCTCTGGTATGCAGTACACAGACACACTAACAAAAACAGATGCTCCCAGGTTGCTATGGTAACGGAGACAGAGTGACGATAATACTTAACAGCTCTGAGGAGCCTCTGAGATGATTCTCAGCAATGTTTTTGGTAAAAAAAAAAAGAAAAAAACACGTACACATATTGATGGTCTCCCAACACTTTGTTTAGCTCATTAAGTTGAGTCTTGATAAAAAAGAAAAAAATAATAATAATAAGCACAATTTTATATTTAAAATGCATTTTAGTCCAAACACAGTAAGAACTTACATAAGAGTGGAAGTCTGAGTTATTGTGAAAGACTACGAGCACTTGGTCTTGTGCAGAACCCTTTGCTCTGGTCTGGGTGGTGAACCTGCCTGAATGTATTGGGCATATGGGGATAGCTGATTCTAGGGATGTTTGGGGTTGCTGGGAAGTGTTAGAGAGTCATCAGATTTCCTTTGTAGAAATATCTGCGGGAATGGAAGGTGTGTTGAGTGGTACATGGCAGAGTGGCCACTGCATGGAACAGGCTGGTAATATGGAACAGGACAAATATTGGTTTTGATATTTTAAGAACAGCCTGTAAACACACCACATGAACTAGTGAATGGTATTCTGGCAAAACTGGATGGGTATTGTTGCCCATGCTTGAAGTACTGATATGTGTGTGTATGTAAGGATGGAAATATACTTATAACAAATAAGAAACTAGAAGGGTCTCATAATTTAAAGTCTATGGACTGTATAAACATGCTTGGAAGGAACTAATAATAAGAATAAGCATTACAGCTTGTGGTCTCTGAAATGATTAAGCAACAGCCAAAAAAAAAAAGAAAAAAAAAGAAAAAAAACACACAATAGTTATATAATGTATGATTTTAGTAAATCTAGACATAAAATATATAATTGTCATATAAGATAAAGCAGTCTGTTGAATTTAAATATTAAAGACAGGATTTAATAACATGGGCTTGTGTATAATAACACTACTGTCTTAGCTTGTCATAAATGACATACACTACACTAAACATCAAGGGGAAGCATGATGATTTTCTTATATAAATAAATATGCATAACAAGTCATGTAATTCCTTTAACGTGAATTGCAGTTTTTGTAACCCATCTTGACCATATATAATACTTCAGTGGTTACCAAGGTAACTAATATTTAGACATGACATCAAACTGACAAAGTTGTTCAAGAGAAACAATTGAAGCCTGAACTTGCATTGTCACCGAATGTAACAATCATATTCTGAACAAATAGTATTAAATTGACAATAGACACTCAGTTTAACAACATGGGCTTGTCTATAATAACACTACTGTTTTAACTTGTCATAAGTGACATACACTATACTGAACATCAAGGGGAAGCATGGAGATTTTCTCATATAAGTAAATGTGTATAAAAGTCATATAATTGCTTTAACTTGAATTGTGGTTTTGTAACCCATCTTGACCATACATAATACTTAAGCTGTTACCAAAGTAACTAATGTTTTATACATGACATCAAACTGACAAAGTTGCTCAAGGGAAACAATAGAAGCCTGAACTAGGAATGTCAAAGAATGTAACAATCGCATTCTGAACAAATAGTATTAAATTGACAATAATCACTCAGTTTAACCTTTGCTGACTATACAAAATAGAATGTTGCCATTTAAATCTAAAAACTTTCAGTATATGCCATAAAATGGCAATTTATGAATATGGAAAGGGAACTTGTAATCATTAATCACAATAAGTGAATTTCTTGTTTTTAACCTATAATTTCACTCATTTTATAATAAGACATGACAGATATGAAAATCCTTATGTGTAGGAAATGGGGGGAAGAGGGATGTACTGATAATTAAAATGCACTAACATTCATCAATGTTCACATAAAACAAACTTGATGCTTTAAGTAAGTTAGCAACAAACAAAGTGATTACTTAAATTCTGGCAACCAATGAAATATAACTTCTGATATAGCCAGTAAAATACATTGTATTATAAACATTAGGTATAAATATTATTACCATATATTTATATTAAGTAATACGTTTTGAAAGACTTCATCAATAAGACTGAATATGTTAAATAACTGTGTGCTATAATCTTTTACTGAGGTTTTATGTATGATACATCCTACTTTACTATGATTGAATTACTTGTCATCTGTCTTTCGTGTAAATATTAATTGCTTATA
Source organism: Protopterus annectens (assembly GCF_019279795.1). Taxonomy (NCBI): domain Eukaryota; kingdom Metazoa; phylum Chordata; order Ceratodontiformes; family Protopteridae; genus Protopterus; species Protopterus annectens. The sequence continues at coordinate 1,372,940,721 of NC_056739.1, forward strand.
CAATAAGTAGACATTTATATTGTATTAGAATTCTGTCTAATCTACAGTAGTACTATATCTGTTCAAAATAATATAAATATTGTTTATTCCTATTACAAATATTCTCCATATGATAATTCAATTTATGGAGCTCAGTTCTTATGGATTGTCAAGGTATTAATGATAATCTGATAGACTTAGGTTTATCCATCAGATTAGGAATGATTTTCATTCTATGGCTAGTGCAGATCTTAGTTTTGTTAACATTTATTAATTTAAATTTATTTCACAAAAACATTTTTAGTATGCCTGACCAAAACATTACTTTATTGGTAAACACAAAGTATAAAACTGATAATTTCCTTTAAAGCTCAAACATATACTTTATAGTTATCAGAGTAAAATGTTTAATAGTCACAATAAAACAAAAAAAATACATAGTCTAAATAACCTAAGATGGATTTAACTTTATTATCTTTAAATACCAATGGCTTAAACAATCCTAGCAAGAGATCAAATCTACTGAAATATTTAAAATTGAACAAAGCACAAATTGTCTTCCTTCAAGAAATTAATTTCAAAACAAATGACAATTACAAATGGAATCCTAAGAAATATATGATATTGGCACAATCCACTTATAAGACAAAGACAAAAGGGGTAACAATTTTATGGAAAACCCAAATGTGATTAACTCAGAAATCATTTATAAGTATGAAGCTAAAGACGGCCTTATGTTATTAGTAATAGTTAAATATAATAACAGAATATAGACCCTAGCCAATCTATACTGGTTCCCAGGCATTGGAACAGGAACTGTTAAAAAACACTTGGATTTCATTTTCAATAATTTTAAAGGCAACTTAATATTAGGAGGAGATTTTAACTGTATATTTGATATTTCTGACACTACAAATAAAAGACCACTGTGTACATCTGCTGTATCAAAAGCTTCAAACAAGTGGGTAGAATCATTTCATCCTGTATATACTTTCAAATTTAAAGAAGATAAATATGTGTTGTTTTCCCATCAAGATCACATATTTGGTACCCACACTAGAATAGATAAAATATTTGCTGCCCATGACTTACACTCTAAAATCATTAATTTCTCAATCACTCTCTGCCCCTTTTCAGACCACAATTCATTGATACCTCCGAGCTACACGCTCTATGGACCTAAACATTGTCACCACAATAAACAGAACATGCTGGAGGGATAGATTCCTGTCCCAGAGACTTCCCATACTCTGGAATAAACTAACTATCTATATCAAACAAAGCTCCTCATTAGCACTCTTCAAGAAAAATCTTGATGATTGGATGGGAAATAGGAAATTCACCCTAGGGATCACCTCTGTGGCTCTGCTTGACAGTGGCACAGGAAAATAATTTTCTTGGGTGGCAAAAGCCAGGGTACCTTTTTGGCTGGCTTGTATTGGCCCCAGGGCCGATAGCCTAGTACCTACCTATGAGCCTATGAACCTATGAACTAAAACTTCAAAATGGGTACAAACCATTAATCTTTAACTCCAGAGTTCCAGCATATATAACTAAGAGATAAATAAAATAATGATATGGGACTCATTAAAAGCTTACATATATGGTAAAACCCTAACTTGGTATAAAAAAATCAGAGAATGGGATTCTGAATTATTATATCTACATTCCAAACTTTTGTCAGTAAAAGCTGAAAAAAATCAAAATCATTTGGAGATGAAAAATAAAGTAGAAGTATTAAACAATAAATACAACAAAATTCTAACACATAAAACTAGTTTAGCTTTAGAAAAACTAAAAAATAATACCTTAGCCACTTCTCCCAAATATCTACACAATTTATCCACAAAAATCAAAATACAATCAAAAGCTAATAACATTAAAAGTATCTTCCATGAAAAGTAAGGGGAAAATGTCTCAGATATAGGTGACATTCTTGATGCCTATATAAAGCAATATATGGAACATTTCCAAAAAGAAAATATACATATCAATCAATTAAATCTAGATGAAAAATGTTCTAATATGATAAAAATACAAGAAAAATTAAAACTAGATCTGCAAGCACCCATATCCTAGAAAGAAATTATAGATACAATAAAAGATGGTAAAAATAATAAAGCTCAAGGTATAGATGGCATAATTATGGAAATATATAAAGTTTTTCCTTCAAAGATACTATCCCTCTTCCATAAAACTCTATTAGAAATTCAGTCACAAGCTTTAATACTACCCTCTTGGAGATATTCCTTAATCACACCAATCCTAAAGGAAAACAAATCCCCAAACCTCTGTACTGCATATAGACCTGTAATTATTAAATAATGACTATAAGATATTTATGACAATATTAACTTCTTCTTCTTCTTTCGGCTTTATCCCACAGCGGATCACCTGTCCGCACATTGAATGGCAGTGGAGTTTTACAGTGTCGAGTTGCCAGCCCAACCTTCCACAGAAGGCACACTCACACGCACACCTAGGGCCAATTTAGAGTGTCCAATCCACCTGCAGCATGTCTTTGGGATGTGGGAGAAACCGAGCACCCGGAGGAAACCCACGACCACAGGAGGACATGCAGACTCCCAGCCGAGGATCGAACTGGAGAACCTCTTGCTGTGAGGCGGCAATGCTAACCACTGCACCACCGTGGCCGCCCTTATGACAATATTAACTAATAGAATAAAAATACCACTATCCAAAACAATAAATGATCAAACTGGATTTATATTTCATAGACACACACATGACAATATTAAAAATATAACTTTTCTAATAGGATATGTTAATAAAAAAAATAAAGAAACACTCATAATTGGCTCAGATAGAGAGAAAGCCTTTGATTCTCTAAATTGGGACTATTTATTCAAAATCCTAATGCTATTTGAATTTCCTGCATCCTTTGTTCATCTCTAAAAGAATATATATACAAATAATTTAGCGTATGTCAAGTTAGGTCCTTTTACCTCTGACTCTATACATATAACAAAAGGCACTAAACAAGGATGTCCCATGCCACTGATTCTATTGGCAGATTCAATTCATAACAATATAAAAATCAAAGAAATAGATGTTTATGAACAATGCAGTTCTAAAGTAATGCTATTTCCTGATGACATATTACTAACATTATTTAATACAAAAGAGATATTAGAAGAATTAGATATATTAATTGACAAATTTCACATGACTTCAGGACTCCATTTCAATAAATCAAAATCAAAAATTTTATTTTTAAATAAAAAAAAAGAACTGCAGACTAAGGGGGATCACATCATAGGGAAACAAGAATCTACCTTAAAATATCTAGGGATTGAGTTATGCAAGGATAATAATGAATTAGTCTCAAAAACTACAATAATATCATCAATACACTTAAAATCTCTGTGGAAAAATGGAACAAAATAATATTAACATTTGAAGATAGATTACAGTTAATAAAAATGTTTTTACTGCCCAAGATCCTATATGTAGCCTTGGCAATACAACTGTTACAAGAAAGGAATATACTTAAAGAAATAAAGTCATGCCTAATACAATTTTTATGGTTTCCCAAAAGAAACAGAATAGCTTTAATACATCATATCAGGCAATGGAAACAGGGAGGATTACACTTTTCTGATATAGAAACATATATAAAAACATCACTATCTAAAACAATCTCAGATTGGATAAGTCCAAATTACTCTGCAGATTGGAAAGAATTACATTACTAATTGTAATATCAATAAATGAATTTGATTTGCAAAAAAATTTCAAATAACAGATAAAAACAATTTGCCATGGCACATATTATGTATTAGTATACAATATAACATAACTAAACCCACTAAAACTCATATGATTAATTATTACATTGACTCATTTAGGAAAATTATTAATGCAAATATACATTTAAAAATCTGGTTTGATCTTTTCACACCATTTATAGTCACAAAGAACTTTCCACATAAAATATATAGAGAAATTATTAATTCTTGGAAACAGAAAGGATTTGTTTGTTGGCTCCAGTGTATCAAAGGACTAAATGTTTTAGATATGCAAGTAATAAAAACAACATACAAAATTTCAGAACAGGACTGGCTAACTTTACAGAGTATTCTGTCATATTCGCAAGATTTAAGTAGAATAATTAACAATTCTTCATTTAAAGAAATACCTAAATTTATGAAATACATATATGAAATCATATGTAATGACTTTGACATGGGAAACAGTATTTCAAAATTTTACAAAATATTGATAAACTATAAAACAACACCCCACCTCATATTGGGAATATATAACAAAAGGATACTCAATACAGTTAACTGAAGATATTAAAACAAATATCTTATTATCGATAAAATATACATCCTTTACACAATACTGGAAAGTTTTTAATTGGAAATGCTTGCACAGAGCATTCTTAACCCCAGATAGAATCAGTAAAATTAGTTCTTCCATAAAAGGAATATGTTGGAGATGTAAACAAGTACACAATGCAGATTGGAACCACATTTTCTTTGATTGTGTTAAAATTAAGCCATTTTGGAATGGTATTAATAACTTTCTACAAGCTTTATTTAATAAATAATTTTATTTATCTAAAGCTCTTGTATTATTAAATATGAACGAAGGTCCTCATTTGAACAGGTCAAACATGTATCTAGTATGGACTATACTTGCAATTTCAAGGAAGTGTATAAGAAGAAGATGGAATACAAACACAATACCAACTTTGGCAGACTTCAACAGGCTACTGAAGACCCCAGCATTATTGGAAATTAAAATTAAAGAACTAAGAATTTATCCAAAACCATTTATCAACAACCCTTGGGGAAAAGTCTTATCATTGATTGACACTATACAATAATTGATCAGGCACTTTGATAATGGATTGGACATACTTATAAAGTAACTGTATACATTAAGATCTATTATAGTGTCAGGCTAATGTAAATAATGTACATAGTTATTTAAGATGTTATGTATAAATACTATGGAATTCATTCAAATGTATTTGAAAAAAAAAATTGAGACAGAAGTAAGCCCTGATGACCTTTCTGATTCAGAGACAGGCCCACTTCAATGATTCTCCATGGTCATGCTGCATGCTAATGAGACATTCCAGGGGAGCGACCTATACTAATTACCCATGTGCTGTCCCTGGCAATGCCTGCAGGAAGGGATTTGCACAACAATGCATAACCTGATATGGCCAAAATACTCTGGTTCCCCATTACACACAATGAAAGAGACCACATTATAGATAAATGATGGGAGATTTAGCTGAAAACTAGTGGTGGTGGTATGTGAGTATGTGCCTGTGTGTGTGCATGTCTGCAGGGGTTATGAGTGGTCTTGGGTGATGGTGTGAGTGTGTGCCTGGGTGGTTGGAGTATGGGGGTTAGATAGAGGACTGGTACAGTAAGGGGTGTGCATGTGTGTGTGTGTGTGTGTGTGTGTGTGTGTGTGTGTGTGTGTGTGTGTGTGTGTGTGTGTGTGTGTGTGTGTGTGTGTGTGTGTGTGTGTGTGTGTGTGTGTGTGTGTATGGGGGTGGCTACAATACCTCTCAATACTCTTGCTCAAGGCATTTTGCTCAAAATGAATAAGAATAATAATGGGGAAGGGCACTTGCTGACAACAGGGAAAATTTTTAAATATTATTCTATGTGAATTAAAAAGATTAATAGAAAGACAACATCTTAATCAGCACACTTCATCTAAAAGATAAGAGGTATGAAACTCTAATGTCTGATTTACTGACTGACTGCATAAGGCAAAAATGTGAAGCAAATACAGGAGTGTTGAGAGGTACGGGTGTGTTTTGTGGCAATGTGTGTTTGTGTCTCTAGGGCTATGAATATTGTCCGATTGCTGTGTGTGTGTGTGTGTGTGTGTGTGTGTGTGTGTGTGTGTGTGTGTGTGCACGCGCGCGCGCACCCACACATGTGTACATGCGAATGTCGGCATGTATGTGGGAGAGTTAATGAAGGAGAAGGTACCTGTGCCAATGTGATGCATACACCACCAGTAGCAATTACTGCCAAAATGTGCTGCTAAGCACTGGCAATAATTATACTTATTTTAAAGACATGCATATTACCCAATACCTAGGTCTTTGTTATTGTGGCACAACATGTCCCTGAATTGCATGTCTTGCATTAACTAAAACAGCTTTAGGTCATGGCAGGTTATGCAAGCAGAGGGATTTTTTTTTCAGATGTGTGCCTAAATTGCAAGTTCTACACTTAGCATAATTTGGAAAGATATATATTTTATTGCTAGAAGTGAGCTACATTTTTTTAATGTTTTGATTTCAGCAAATGTACTCTGTTTTATTCTCCTGAGAGACTGTTCTGATATTCTGAACACTGTTTACACTGTTAGCATTCTCCTGCCCTTGACAGTTTTGCATAGTGCCAGTTCATGTTAGCATACCTGCACTGTGTTTGAAAAGTGCAGAAGATTTTTCACTATATAGAATCAGGTGGGACTAGGGGTGCAACCATCTCAGGATGATTTGAATCTAGCTGATACTTTACTTCCTTAGAGACTATAAATGATTAGCTATATCATATTCTATCTCCTTTTTAATTTTCTTAGAAGCTATAAATGATTAACTACATCAAGAAGGAATCCAATTCTTGTTTATCCATTCATCCAGACAGCATTTTGACTAGATTTATCACAAGGCTATCCTGATGAACCAGCCATATCTGGAATTCATTATAGGTTCATAGGTGTGTACTAGGCTAATGGCCCTGGAGCCTTTACAAGCCTAGCCCATAGAAGTTCCCTGGCATCGTGCTGCCCGATGTTAGTTCCTAGTCCCTCTATCAAGTAGAGCTACTGCAGTGATCCCCGGGGTGAACTTTCTATTTCCCATCCACTCATCAAGATTTCTCTTGGAAGAGGGCCAATGAGGTGCTCTGCTTGACATGTATGGGAAGTCTATTCCAAAGCATGGGCAGTCTCTGGGTTATGAACCTGTCCCTCCAGCATGTTCTGTTGATTGTGATAATGAGGTTGAGGTCTCTGAAGCATGTGGTGTGGAGGGATTTGGATTTCTTTATATGTAGCATTTCTAACAGAGCTGGGTCAGTCATGGCTTTGTAAGTCAAGCAGAGATCACCTCTTAGTAGACAATATGAGACAGAGAATAGCTGGAGTTTTTTGAGTCTGTCCATGTAGGACATGTGTTTAAGGCCTAGGATCTTCTTCGTGAGGTAATTTTTGTGGCCTTTCCAGCTGTTGCATGTGTCTAGTGAGGTACATGCCAAATGGGGCATTATACTCAATGATTGGCCTAATGAGGAAAGAGTAGAGAGAAATGATGACCTCTTTCTTCCTGGATGTAAAACCCTTGGTAATGAGATGTGCCACATAGAAGGACTTTCTGACCACAGTGGCAGTGTGGTGGGTGAAGGAGAGGTTGCTGTCAACCTGAGTCCCCAGATCTCTTACAATGCCTTCAGTGTTCAGTGGGCTCCCATTGATGTGGTAATTAGTGGGAACTGAGTTTTTCCAAAAGGGGATGGCGAAGCATTTTTTGGCATTAAGCTCAAGGCCATGGTTTCGACACCAGTCATTGGTCTGAGTGAGGCCTTTCTGTAGGATGTCTACATCACTTTGGGAGTTAATAATGGCTCCCAGCTTGCAGTCTTCTTGGAGTCCACTACTTTCACACTATGGGTTCTATCTGTGAGACAATTAGCAACCCACCTAGTGATATAGGGGTTGATGCCTAGTTTATTGAGTTTATCAATAATTTTTGAATGAGGAATGGTATCAAAGGCCTTGGCCAGATCGAGGTAGGATGTGTAAACTGCCTTGCCCTCATCCACAGCTCTAGTGACTGACACAAAGAAGTCAACCAGGTTGAGCAGGCATGATCTACCTTTCACAAAACCAAATTGTGTGGGATCTAGAGTTTGGAGATTCCCTATATCCTTGTTAATTAGGTCTATGATGATGCGCTCCATAGCCTTACATATCAGACTTGTCAGGCTAATGGGGCAATAATTGCCAGAGTCTGTAGTTGCTCCCCCTTTATGGAGAGGGATGACTGTAGCAGTGTGTCATTCAGTAGGGACAAAGCCTGAGGTGAGGCTGTGATTGAACAGGGTACACAGATGTGGTGCCAGTTCACTTTGTAGTTCATGTAGAACACATCCAGGAATATTGTTGGGTCCCATGGAAGCTGTATGTTTGGCCTTGGGCAATGCAGCTTTAACCTGGGCTGCAGTAATTCTGGGTGCCTGGCATTCCTCAGGTATTGTGATTGGTCCTTTGGGAGGGGGAGAGAGGGGTAAAGTTGGCACTGAATCTGTCGGCCAGTATGTTGGCAATATCTGTTTGGCTCAGTATAGGAGGTACCATTGTGCAGTAACTCAGAGCAAGCCTGGGTATTGCCATGGAGATTCTTGCTATAACTATAGAAGGCTTTGTGGTTGTTTTTAGTGTATACTGCAATTCTGTCTTCATAGCTGGCTTTTGAGGTTTTGATGAGGGATCTCAACTTTTTGTTGAGGTTAATAAGGGAGTTTTTTCAGTCTTGGGACTTCACCTTTTTCTGCAACAGTTTCTTCCTTCTGTTGTAGAGTTTATTAATGGCAGGGGACCATCATATTGGCTTCCTTTTTTGGAGGAGAGCGTCTTGGTTCTGTTGGGTATGGCTAGTTCCTTGCATTTATATACATGTTCGTATAGTGCATTGGTGTATGATTCAGCAGTCATGCATCTATTTTCCATTGACATGGGTGCCGTGAAGTTAGCCACCTCTGTTTTTAGAAGCCCAAAGTCAGCTTTGGAGAAGTTTTCCATGGTGGTTACCTTTACAGGAGGTGTGGGTGAGATGTGGAGCTCCATAGTGATAAGTTTGTGGTCGTATCTAACTAGTTTCATTCTCCTGTCCTTGTCAACTATACCTGACTACTCTGGTCCTAGGGAGTCCAGAGTACTGGTAATAATTATGACTGGAGGATTATGGTAACAGCCCATGAATGCATTCTTCCTTTTGATGTATTTTTCCAGGAATTTGAGTTTTAAATAATGTTTTAGGTAAGTGATAACTTTTTGCCAGTGATCCACCTTTTATTGTGACACTTTATTTGTTAAACATTCACTCCATTCTAGTGTTTATTACTTACTGTTATGAACCTTCTGAGCTCTTAAAATGTTAGCCCTTAGACATATTTGCTTTATTAGTAGTACAACCTGTACTATACCTGCTACTATCATCTTGTCATAACTTGCTTGCATTCACAGGCTGATGTTTAACACAAAACTCTCCTAGTCAAGATCTCCTGTTTACTATCCACCCAACTGACTATTTAATTTTGATTCCTTAACCTGTTTGACTTGCAGGACCCTGGGTATTGCTAAGAGTTATCAGGTGAAGGTGAGAAGGATTCATGATATGTGCCATCTGAGCTGGGGAGAGTACACCAGGGTAAGGATTACTAGGTGATGCCTAAGGGTGAAACACAACTTTGAGAGAAGTTCCCTGCTTGCTGGTAGTACTTCATGGGTTACATTGTTATTGCCAATGTTTAGACAGTACTTAACACTCCTTGGTCCTGCCTAGAGCTGTGTTTAATACCAGGTCAATTTAGAACATGCCATGCTTAGTTTCTTACTTGGTTCATATGGCTGACATGCTGTCTACCACAGAGGCCTGACTACTTTGGACTTAATCTAGCTATATCCATTCCTCTAAGCCCCTGTGTTATTTACAGCCCTGGTTGGAGTAGCATCAGTAGCGGTATAGTCATTTGTTTTCTAACAGAGCTGGAGAGGTCTCAGATGAAAGTACGAAACTCCAAAAGCTTTGTGCATATCCTTGAAGCAGGAGTGAATTGCAGATTTTACCTAGTATATCATCCACTAGATTCCTGGCAATATTCCTACAACATCTCTCTGCTGTCCTTATTGACTTTATATAAGAATGCTCTGGGTGGCTGTTCTTGGGGGATTTTTATACCTGGTTCAGTGATAAAACCAATACAATTGACATGGATCTTCTCAACCACTTATAGAATTCTGGTTTAACTCAGATAGTATAGAACTGGGCAGTTGTTGGACTAGGTCTTCCAAATGAGTCTGGAAACCAGTGACTTGGTGGTGGGACCACTCTTTTGATTTGACCATCACTTGTATTTTTATGCTGGGGGCTCATAGTATTGTCAGTCAGTACTTGGTTGATTGCAAAGATGCGAACATTGCTGATATTAGTACTCTGAAACATGTAATGGTTCATGTCCTAGAGATGTTCATGTGGATAATCCCAAGTCCCTAACAACAGAGTATAATATGGTTGCTACTGGTGATCAGGACACATTTTCCTCAACTTACCTGTGTGTCCAGGATCTACTGCTTAGCATTATCCATGGTTTGACTATCACCTTCTGCAGTATGGAGATGGGGATAGTGGTTGGAACATAGCTTATGGAGGGCCTGTCTTCAGTAAACAAAATGGAAATTCCATGTAAGCAAACACTTTTTTTTTTCTCCAGTAAGATGTCTGTTGTACAACGCTATCAAGCTCTACTGTATAAAGCAGTGGGACATGCAGTGCTGTGAATAACACTGAATGTTCATTATACTGATCACTGCTACAGTAGCCTTAGCTATATAACAGCCATCAGGCTTCCAAAGCTTCAGGGCATCTTCTACACTTCCAAACTGTCAAGCAGCTCAAGCTGAGGAGACTAAAACATTGGGCGCAAAGCCCTTCAGAGCTTTACTGTTGTCAAAGAGTACACTTCTCTGAGGCTTTCAAGGATCGACGGTCAGCTTGTGCTTTCCTTTACTGGGCAGTTAAGTTCCCTTTGGGAAAAAAAATTCCATTTTCTTAATTTTATAATTGTTTTATTACTTTCCTCTTCAGGAAAGTTATGTTAAAGCTAGGAGTGTTCTGTTTTAATGGACAGTCTCAAGACTGCAATGTACTTTTAAACAGAGCACTCTCTTTTTTTCAGTTTAAATTTAGTATAAACAAGCTAAAAACATATTTTCTGTGGAAAAATTGTGTTTACGACACAATTTCATCTCCAAAAAGGAAAAATAAAGTTCTTTTTACTGTGTTTTTTCTGACAAAAAAGAGTAGCTTTTGTGGACTGGTAATTTTGCCTGCAATTGCTACTCACCCTCTACCATTTTGGACTTGACCAAGGAACAGACTATTATTCCCATGTCTGGTCCTAATATTAATGCAAAAAGAAAACATTAAGCAAATAGCCTTTGCCACCACAGCAGGATAGCAATTTACCTCAGCTGCAGGTGGGTGACTACTGTGGTCATTTATTGTACCTCAGATCACTCATCTTTTACCCTGGATTCCTCTGATGTAGCACCTACAGACACCGTGGACTTTGAGTTAGCCACATCCTCTGCAGCTGTTGGAGACCCCCTAGTGGGCAAGGGAGAGTCACACTTGTCGGTCCTGGTAGAGGGAACAGGGAAGGTTTCCATGTTGTGTCAGAATGCTGTGCCCATCCCTGTGGAGGTGCTGCCATTCATAACACAGCTGGCCCAATTTTTCCTGTCAGAAAGAAACATAGCGTATGTATCTACTCCTCAAATTTCTTTGGATAGGAGTAGTTTTCTGGGTCTGGTTGGATTTAATTCAGGTAACTGTTCCTTCTTTTAAAGTAGTTTCTGGTAAAAAAAAAGAGGGATTCTTCTTTTTTTTAAGAGAGTCAGTATTCTGAATCTGAACAGGAAGATGCAGGGATGGATTCAGTTTTTTTTTCCACAGATTTCTGATTCAGACTCAGACGAGAGCTCAGTGTCTGATTCTCCCTCTGGGGCTTGTCTTTCTCTGAGACTATTGATAGAATGTGCCAGTGTTTTCAGTGGGAGAACACTGAAGTTTCTCAGTCCTCAGAAAATATGACGAGTCATTACAGAAGGATTTTCCAGAACCCACACCCATTCCTCCTGTTCTGTCTGCTTTAAAGGATGTGTGTTACTGCCTGCAATTTTCCTGATAGTTAGACAGCTGCCCCTAAAAAGGTGGACAGGATGTATAAAGTTCCTCAGTCTTTTAAATGTTATACACTATTCCAAAAGCTAACCCAGCAGCTATGGCTTTAGTTGAACCCACTGCTGCTAAGCACTTAAATTACAATCCTACTCTTTCGGATAAGGATGGAAAAAATTACTGCCAAGTATGGGAAAAAGTGTATACTTCTGCAAATTTGATTTTCAAGAGTTTTGGATTGTCAGGTGCATATGTTAGATTGTTCTGAAAAATTGTGAAAGTATGAGAAATGTTTTATCTGCAGTCTTCTTGATTTAAATAACATATATATTTTTTTTCTATTGTACAGGTCACTACTCATTGTTTGCAGTATTTGTATGATTGTGTTTATACTTCTTCCAGGGATATGGCCACTGGTACTGTTTTAAGGAAGTTTTCATGGCTGCATTCTCAGAATTTCCCTGAAGATATTAAAATGAGATTTTAAATCCTCCCTAGAATAGAGATTTAGTGTTTGGCTCCTCTGCTACAGAAGTGATCAAAAAGTGTGATGAAAGGAGCAAGCTGATCTAGGGAATCTGTAGGACTTTCAGTCCTCCTTTTCCAAATTGTTTAAGGGATTTTCTATTTCCTCACCCAATTTTGGCAAAAACATATTAAACACTCTCAAAAACATTCAGGTAAACAGACATTTAAGAAGAAATGGCAAGGGGGTTACAAAGAGAAGTCTCAAACCTCTAGTAAACAAGGACAGTCCAGTAGGTCTAAATGACTTTTCAAGAACCTTGTGACCCCCTCCAACCCTGGCCCCTTCTTTCTTCCAGAGAGTCTAAATCTCAATTTTTCCATTTGACAGCAGATTGTTTCAGATGAATGGGTTTTGAAAATCATTTATTAAGGTTGCATATGGCAGGGGGAGGAAATTCCTCCTTTCCAGGGGATCATTCCTCTTCCCCCAGATCACACTCTTTTGTTTCCACCTGTTCTTCATCACATCCTTATCCATTTGGACTTCAGATTTTTTTAAGGTTTTGTATGCCTGGATCACATTATCAGTTGTCTGTCTTACACTTTGGACTATCCACTGAACCAAGAGTGCTCACAAAGTGTCAGTGAGTAGTTGAAGTACAGGCATTCATTTCTATACTGGCATTTCTGAATGCAGGTATAGAAATGAAATACTTGTTTTGTTGTCAGGACTGCAGCACTAACTTAAAGTCTTCATCTGGTAGTATAACTTGTAGCAAGTGTCTTGTTAAGGATTTTAAATATAGAAGACTTTCTTTTATTTTTAGCTGCTTAAATGAGTTGAGGTGAGAGGCACAGAGAACCCTGTGCTTTTTTGCTATTTAGATTTTAAGACTGAGGATGGAATGCTTTTCCTTTTTCATTCTAGAGCTACTTAGTGAGGAGTTCTAAATTGAACAGAGTTTTTTTTTTTGGCTTCTCATCTTAGAGTTGAGAGACACTGGACTGTGGAAAGGCACCAGGAGATGCGACAGATACTACTCTGCCAAATAGAGACTGTCCCCTATAAATTGAGTCAGGTTGAAATTCTATATTGCTTGTTTGTCTACATTGTTGATATACCATCAAAATTCCACCTACATCCTTAGTCTGCCATCAGCGTTACAGCCTAGGTATTTAATGAATCCTGCTTATATTCCCCTAAACTAAACATATGTATTATGCTTAATAACAACCAATCTAAAAGTTCACAGATGAAGCACATACACCCCAGAGCACTTTAGCTCATCTAAAAGAACTACCAAACTGAAATGGACATTTACTTAAAAATAAAACAAAATAATATAAAGCACACTTCTCCCATTCACTTCAATATATCTATATCTATATCTATAGAGCTATATCTGGATTCACTTCTGAAGCTCGAAATACTGAAATCTTGAATTTCAGTATCTCGAGCCCAAGAAGTGGAATCCACAAAACAACGAAAACTAAAAACCGCGAAATTCAAAACCTCGAATACCAGAAGTTTTGAATTTCTTGGTTTTACTACACACACACACACACACACACACACACACACACACACACACACACACACACACACACAAATGACACACACACATACACACACACACACACACAGACACACACCATCCACCACACAAACACACACAATCACTCTACTACTGCACCCCCCACACCCCCCCTACTTAAATATTCTCACTCTGAGGTTGCAATACATGCAAACACACACAAAACACCAGCACACAAGCTACTTTCTCTTCGCACACACACATCACAGCAACAAAACACACTGACACACACCACAGCCCCTACCCAAACCCCTTAACACACACACACACACACACACACACACACACACACACACACACACACACACACACACACACACACACACACACTTACCTGAATACATGACCATAGCGGTACTTTGGAAGCACGAAATTCAAAACCTCTGGTATTCGAGGTTTTAAATTTCGCGCTTCTAAACTTTCTCTATTATGTGGATTCGGCTTCTTGGGCTCGAAATACTGAAATTTGAGATTTCAGTATTTCGAGCTTCTGAACGGAACCCTTATATCTATATCTATATCTATATATATATCTATATCTGGGTCTACTTCGGGAGACCGAAACGACGCGGTCGCCGACCGGGAGGAGGAGAGACTACTAACCGGTACAGGTAGGTTTACGAACGGGAGAGATTCGACAGGACAGGCCGACAAAACAAGGATAAAGTGCGTGACATGAGGAGGGAGTGAGATTGGTACGAGTTTGAGGCGGTCAGGGTAAGGAAATTGTGGGATGGGATTTAGGGGTGTGGATGTGTGACTGTGTGTGGTGTGTTTCGGAGGTAAGTCGGTGTTAGGTTAGGTGGTGTGTTGATAGTGAGGGGACTTGGGTTTGGGGGTTAGGGGTGTAGGGTTGGTAGGGTGTGGGTGGTGGTGTGGTGCTGTGTGGTGGGTGTGCCTTGGTTTAGGGGGGTGGTAAGTGGTTAGGTTAGGGTGCAGGTGGGTGTGTTGTGTTGGTGGTGGGGTGTCTGTGCTTGGGTTAGGGGTGGGTGAAGTGAGTTAGGGTTGTGCGGTTAGGGTGCTGGTGAAGTGTGCGATGGTGTCGGTGTAAGGGTTAGGGTGGGGTAGGTGAGTTAGGGTGTGGGTGGGGGTGGTAAGGAGTTAGGTTAGGGTGGGTGGGTGTGTTAGGTTAGGGGTGGGGTGAGTGTTAGGGGGTTAGTGTGTAGGTAGTTGTGGTGTTGTGTTAGTGTTAGGTTAAGTAAGATGTTGTTGTGTTTGTGTTTGTTTGTGTTCGTGTGTTTTTGTGTGTGGGTGTTTGTCGTGTTTTGTGTATTGGTGTGTTGTTTGGTGTGTGTGTGGTGGTGTGTGTGGTTTTGTACGTGGTTTGGAGTGTGACCCTATATCTATATATATATCTATATCTGTATCTATATCTATATCTATATCTATATCTATATCTATATCTATATCTATATCTATATCTATCTATCTATCTACATATCTAGATATAGCTTTACATGCTATATTTACAATGGGTCTATATTAGTTAATCAAAATATGTATTTATTGAAAATGTATTCATCAATGGCTAAACAGTGAAATTCATTACAGTGAAGCACGGAATTTTTCCCAGGGTTAACAGCCACTGGGGCATCAGCACAATTTTGCTCTTTCCCCACTGTAGTGTGATGTCAGATTTGGTATATATAGCTGGGGGTGTGTGGGGGGCACAGCCCCCCACTTGGATGGGTTTGAATTAGTGCTGTGTGTGTTCCCGGGTGCTAGAGGACGAGTAGTTTCTAACCCTGGGAAAAATGCCATGCTTTGCTGTAATGAATTTTGCTATTTAGCCATCGATGAATATATATTCGATGAATACATATTTCAATTAATTAATATAGACCCTTTATAATTAACATAACATACAAAGCATCTCATCTAAATCAACCCCATAGTAATGAATTTCATATTATTGGAAGGAACAAAGGTATAAAAAACCCTGACAACTATGAGTCAATTGGAAATTAGTATTACCAGCAAATAGTCCCAATTTTAAATATCTAAACTAACAATAAACTAACTTAGAATGTAAACCAACTTTAAACCTAAAAATACATCATTAAAATTAAATGATATATACAAAATAAATAAATAAAACCAGAGATAAGACTCTTCATTCATAAAAAAAACTGTAGGGTTACCTTATTTTCAGATATACAAAGTGGGAACTTTTTTATGTGGAAAGAGAAGATTTTACAGGACAAACAATATCCACAACAATGCAAAGGACTGGGCTTCATTTCTGACAAAATAAAAGCATACTCTTCTATTATTTGAGTTTATTCTCATGATTAATAGATTACTAAGGTGGTCAAATGCCAAATAACTGTCTATGTAACTGTTGAAGGGAACTCAGGAATTGTTTTTTTCCTAGAATTTCAGGACAGTTGAGATTTTTTTTTTTTTTTTTTTTTTAATTTGTTTATTTTTTTTCAGGATGCCGCTGCCTAAAATATGGGTGTCCTGAGTAATGAGGGACAGGTAGTGCCCTCTGTGCTAAGTACCTAAAGCCTTTTTGGCAGTAACTTTGACAATTATCTTTTCTGTAACCTAAAGAAAAATGGATAAATGGAATATGTGGAACTCTGGTTTAGGAAGCACATGGAAAGTCTGGACTTTAGAATTAGGGAGCTTGGTTAATGACTGTGGCTTTACTATTCTTTGTAAAAAAATTATTAGTTTAACCTACATCATAAGATATTTTATATCACCCAGTAGACCCTCATGTATTCCCTATTCAATCAGACATGAACTATACATATTTGTATTTATTATAACTCTACCTACCTTATCAGTTTATATGCATTAGATATAGATACAAACACACACACACGCAGACACACACTTTACTAGACATGAACACTGATAAAAATAATAAACAGGCACATATGTCCCTGCAAAAAATATGTGTATATATGTGTGTAAATATTAGAAATGGCAATTGCTGTTGGGCTTCTTGTTTTTGCCCCTTATTAATGAGTATGCATCTCAAACAAGCAAACAAAAAATAAAATAAAATATTTTGTTATATTTTTTTACTTACTGATGCAGCCACAAGT
The DNA here is from genome assembly GCF_019279795.1 of Protopterus annectens. Classification (NCBI taxonomy): domain Eukaryota; kingdom Metazoa; phylum Chordata; order Ceratodontiformes; family Protopteridae; genus Protopterus; species Protopterus annectens. The sequence goes on from NC_056739.1 coordinate 1,372,957,790, forward strand.
AAGTTTTTAAGTGAACTATTTATTTATTTAGTAGTCCCACACCAGTTAAATGAATTACTGACTCAATATGCATCCTTACATTAGTGTGTTTGCATGAAAATAAAAGCAAAGAAGTAAAGTGATATTTGTACTGGATGAGCTGTTGTTATTTATTTATTTTATTTGTATTTATTTTGAATTTGTTAGATGGGCAGAGCAGTGATCCCACTGAATCCATTTCAGTCTCAGCCTGGGGAAAATATACTTATATGACTTAAATACAGAAAGAATGGCAAAGTGCAATATATTCATATATTATATGCAAAGTGAATATCATAGTTCTCTACAGGGAATAAAGGCAATAGATCAATCATATCATAAACAGAGTGAGTGAAAAAACACAATATATACATGCATTATATACTGAGTGGAAACTGGAGTTGTCATACTGAAAGAATCACAATCAAAAATAGAGTCAAAGCAAGGTATAAGCAAGAAGGGAACAAATAGGTTACGTTATATGAACAGAGAAATAACAGTTGCATTTTTCTAGAGGCTTGAAATCTGCTTTTTATTTGTGAATGGAAAATGGGGAAAGATGAATGATCTTTAAGAAAAGAAGGGAGACATTTCTTACAGGCTGGGACCATGAACTGAAAAAGCATGGTCTGTGCCTTGAAGCCTAGTTTGGGGGGGGGGGGGGGGGTTGGAGCAGATGACATAAGTGGTTAAGAAGTCTAAGGTTATATGTTGGCGCATCTATGAATAGTCTGAGCTAGTGGAGGAAAGACGTCATTCTTGATAAGTTTAAATAGTTGAGAGGCAAACAGAACAACTCATAACTGAATCCAGCCACTAAAGTTCAAGCTGTTAAACCTGCTGTATCCATATCTCCCAAACTCTTAGCTTTCAAAATCATAGTAAGGGGCCATCAAAATGATAACAAAGGGTCCAAAATTATAACACTCAAAATTAGCATATGCATAAATTAGCTCCCCTGGAGAGACACACATCTAAAGTTTCCCTTTTGGCAGGTGCAATCTATAAAAGTAGGACCTTTATTATGCTAAGAGATGCACATCTGCATACAGTGGCAATCATCTAGAGCCAAGGTTTCCACCAATGGGTGGCTAGCCATTTCATGGTAGTTCTTCCACACACATACTCACATGCACACTTACACATATGGCCAATTTAGTGTGTCCAGTTCAACTACTGCATGTCTTTGGAATGTGGGAGGAAACTAGAGCACTCGGAGGAAACCCACAAGAACACAGGGAAGACATGCAGACTCCACACAGAAGGAACCCCAGCTGAGAATTTAATTGGGGAACCTCTTGCTGTGAGGCAACAACACTATCTGCTGTACCACTGTGCCACCCTGAAACCAAGCCACATACAGCTTAATTTTTTCTGCCAATATGGGCAATTTAAAATGCAATTCTTTAATTTCCCAGAAACACGTTTTTTGTTCATTTTCATTCTATACTATACACAGATCCAGCTAGAGCAACAATCCAAATCAATGTTGCCACCTGAGCAAAATACTGCCTTATAAACGTTTACATTTTTTGCACAAAATGCATTAATTTTTCCATAGCTATGTGTCCTTCCAGGTCAAGATAACATTATAGTGGCTTTGTAGTGTATAAACACACACACACACACACACACACACACACACACACACACACACACACACACACACATGATAATCAATTACTGACATTTATATGACCATGTACACTTTAGATGTTTGCTTGTGATCAAATGAGTGACTATATACATAACAAAATGACCTATGTATTTCAACTTGGTGATGTCAGAACCATACAGCAAAACTCATTGCAACCCTGTCCCGTGCCTTAGAACCTCTTAGCTCAAGAATCAGGTACAAAGAGCCAAAATCAGGGATAGATTTTAAATATTACTCTTATATACGTGGAATGTTAGTAGTATAAAAGATATGGCATGAGCATGAGCAAAAAAGTTGACCGAACAACAGGTTCTGCATCATGTATTTTCTGAACAACAGTATGTATGAAACTCTAATGACTGGCATTATTGACTGACTGTAATGCTCAGTGATTTACCTATGGAAAAAAATGAGACACAGAGTAAAATTATGAAGCAAAATCAGGGGCATTCTACAAAATTTGGACACTTGAGAGGCAAAGCTACACTTGTCTGAGCATTCATGCAAACACATACTTGTTTCACACAATAAATTAGTTACTTACCATCCAGAGATAGAGCCACACTTATCTCTGCAATGTCTTCAGTACTGTTGATCATAATCTTTTTTAAAAGTGGTACACAGCAGGCTTGTCCACCACTGGTCTGTTTTGATTGTGACCAGCTTCACAAAGCCTCTCTTTTATTGGCTTTATAACTGAGACAATGAAAGAAAAGAAATCAGAGTTGTGTCATCAAATTGGAGCAGTTGAGTGGATACAAATTTATTGTTTAAAATTGGAGTGCTCCACCAAATGCATAGCGGTTGAGTCGTATTCCTGTAAGTCTGCCCATGATAATTCACTGACAAAATGCTACTATTCTGGCAGTCATATGGGATGCAATGAAAGGCAGGCACAAGGAGCTGAATTTGATGGTCAGTTTGATAGTCATCATTAGTCAAATCCCCATGTTCACATCTTGCTGTGATCTTAGCCAGTTGTTTATCTCACTGTGCTGTCAAGAATGCAACCTGTGTAAATCTTTATTATGTTGTGCCAGCCTTTGTATTTAGAGGTTAGCAGCTGCTGCTTTTACAGAGGATAAATATAAAATTGATAACCATGAGTCTTATCTTCATCTTTATTCAACAGCCAGTCATTGACTTTCTCAGAGTCACTTACCACATAATATGCAAACAAATTAAATGATAAAATATTGCTTTTATGGAGTGATAACAGGCATGGGATTTTACTGGCACTTAGGAACTACCCTCCATTCTGCCACTATGGCTAGTCCTATTTACTGGTAGTATCTATGGCCCCCAGCAAACTTTCTACGTTATATAAAATCAAAAACAAACAATCGGCTGAAGGTTCAAACTGTCTTCTTTAATAAAAATAATAAAGAGATAAAACAGAGATAAGCACTTTCGTACTTGACACAGTACTTCTTCAGATCTAATTAAAACACAATTAAACTCCCTTTTATAGGGCTTAGTGGTACAGATCACATGACTTCAATAAGGGTTTAATAAGAATAAACTCATTTAACCCTCTAGTTGCTTGTAAAACTGTCATCCATTTCATTTCTAAGCATTCTGTACGTGTTAAATATATAATGAAAACTTATCAGCAGATGAATTAAATTAATCAATTAACCACAGAGAAACATTTAAATCATGCCAGATTAAAGGTACATATATAAATTTAATAAATAAATAAAGAATAGTAGCATATATTAAACTTGTTTCAATATACATTACAACATAATAACTAACTCTTGAACAAAATATAAAGCTGTAGATGCAGATACATTTAGTGGTTCATCAAAGACCATATTAGCATTTTTATTCTGTACGTGTTCTTATATCACCTCCCCTACAACCAACATGACAAGCTTCCAATACCATAAACTTAAAACAATGATTGTTACCTGCTAAAGTGACACGCTTTGACAAAGCATTTTTACTGTCTTGTTTACTAATACTGTATAGATGTTTTCTTATCTGATCTCTTAAGCAGCGGTTGTTTTTTTTCCTACATAAAATATTTTACACAGTTCACAAGAAGCTAAGTAAACTGTATTGCAGGTACCACAGTCAGCATATAAATCAAATTCAAAAGTGTTGTCTGTATCAGGATGTGCAAAAAAAATTATCACTGCATATATATTTACACATATTACAGTGATGACAAGGAAAAGTAGCTTTTTTTATTAGTGTATAACTTCTCTTTAAAACCAGAAGATGTCAGAGACTATAGCAAAGCAATTTTTTGATAGCATTACGACTTTTAAAAAGTAAAGCAGGGTTGTGTACCCAACAATTCCCTACATTTCTCATTAGATAACAAAATTCTCCAGTGTTTCTTAATAATCTCACATATGGAACTAGTATCATTAGAGTAAGTAACAGAGTAAGTAACACACATTCTAAGACATTGTGATGAATTATTGTCCATATTACATTCATAACTACCAGTACTATCAAAGTATGGTCTGGTACGTGTATCCCTAAGAGATAAAGCTTCATTTTGTGCATGTAATATCTCACTCACTTCATAGCCCCTTTTGCCTAGATTCTCTGCCATTCAATCAAAGGAGGTATACATATCACTGTCTCTGGTATGTAACCTGGCTGACCTAAAAACTGACTTTTTTTAACATTGCGTTTGATATATCTAGGATGCATACTCTTAGAGTGTATTAAATTATTAGTCTTACTGGATTTATTATACATCCTTGTATCAATGACTCCAGGAGTTTTTTTATTATATAGACATCCAGAAAAGAAATTTGTTCAAATGAATATTCATATGTAAAATGCAAAAACTCTGTGGTGCTGTTAAAATAATGTATAAACTCACACAGTGTGTCATAGGTATTCCCCCATACAAAAAGCACAAATAAAAATTTTCTGAGAAGACAAATACATTCTGTTCAAGAATAATATCCAAACTTGTACAAATCAAATAAATTTTCTTATCATATGTGGAGTGTTGGCTTAGAAATAATCTCACATAGTCTACCCCTATGTTATTAGAAATGCAGGTATGCAGATGTCATGTCCATAACATCATCAGTGTAATGACTGATGGACCATACATTTAATCTGGTTAGAAAATGTCTAGTATCATTAAGGATATTATCAACTTTGTCTAATACAGGACAAAGTTGTCTCTCAACAAACACAGAGAGGCTCAGTAGCCCACTATTGGTCACATTGGTGGATCAGTGGGGTTTTTATGAATTTTGGGAAGACTGTACATTTATGGAATAGTAGGATGTACTACTAAAAATTATTCATAAAGTTGTCTAGTAATAGCACCTTCCATCAATAAATCCTCAGAATAGGAATGTATCTTATAAATCAATTGTAGTGCTTGTGGTCTAGTGTATTTTACATAAGTATCACAATCTCCCAGCATATTTTTCATAGTGCAAAGATAGTGCACAGAATCTAAAACTACAATTCCTCCTCCTTTGTCAGCTGGTCTGAAACAAATATCATCACATGCTGTCAACTCTAATAAAGCAGAACACTCTGAGCATGTAAGATTTTTAAAACCAAAATACTTTCTGGTACTAAAATACTTATAAATATCATCCTCACAAAGCTTAAAGAAAGCTTCCACTAAGGGTGCATTAACTGCTGTGTAAACAGTATTTTTTTTAAAAACAGAAACCATTGAAGGAGCACTTTCAAACTGTAATCTTAAGGATACATTTCTTGTGAACAATCTTAAGTCATTGAGGACATCTGTTAAAGCAGACAATCCTGCTGGTATAAAGTTTAACCCATAATTCAGTACCTGTAGTTGTTCAGGGCTTAAAGCAACTTGTGAAGGATTGAATACTAGGTTCTCCGTATTTTGTTGCATACTGCTGGTTCTGTCTCTGACATTTCTTCTCCCTGTTGTCTTTTCCTTAAACCACGATTTTGACTCGTGGAACGCCCTCTTTCCTTGGGTTTTAGCAACTCTGGTCAACTGAGTTGCAAAAAAGGAGCCCCTGTAATCGTTGGCATGTCAGTATTATTCACAGTAGCAATTATTTGTGAGTTATTCAATTCTAATAACGTAGGTATGCCAGTGGAGGACAGGGCCTCATTAGTAGCATTTACCAGCACTTCTGTCCTTGTAATTTGCACATGCTCAGTATGAACTGAGCCTACATTCCTTCTCATTGTAGGAGAAACCTAGTTTTCAATCTTTCACAAGCTGCTTTAAGCCCTGAACAACTACAGGTACTGAATTATGGGTTAAACTTTATACCAGCGGGATGTTCTACTTTAACAGACGTCCTCAATGACTTAAGATTGTTCACAAGAAATGTATCCTTGAGATTACAGTTTGAAAGTGCTCCTTCAATGGTTTCTGTTTTTAAAAACCTACTGTTTACACACCAGTTAATAAACCTTTAGTGGAAGCTTTCTTTAAGCTTTGTGAGGATGATATTTATAAGTATTTTAGTACCAGAAAGTATTTTGCTTTTAAAAATCTTACACGCTCAGAGTTTTCTGCTTTATTAGAGTTGACAGCATGTGATGATATTTGTTTCAAATCCGCTGACAAACGAGGGGGAATAGTGGTTTTAGATTCTGTGCACTATCTTTGCACTATGGAAAATATGCTGGGAAATTGTGATATTTATATTAAATGCACTAAACCACAAGTACTACAATTGATTGATAAGACACATTCCTATATTGAGGATTTATTGATGGAAGGTGCTATTAGTAGACAACTTTATGAATATTTTTAGTAGTATATCCTACTATTCTACAAATGTACTGTCCTCCAAAAAATTGATAAAAACCCACTGATCCATCAATGTGACTAATAGCATCAGGGAAAGGATGGGCTACTGAGCCACTCTCCATGTTTGTTGAGAGACAACTTCATCCAGTATTAGACAAAGTTGATAATATCCTTAATGATACTAGACATTTTCTAACCAGATTAAATGAATGGTCCATCAGTCATTACACAGATTATGTTATTTTAGTAATAATGGACATGACATCACTTTTTAATTGCATTCCTAATAACATAGGAGTACACTATGTGAGATTATTTCTAAGCCAACACTCCACATATAATAATAACAAAATTTAATTGATTTGTACACTTTTGGATATTATTCTTGAATGCAATGCATTTGTCTTCTAAGAAAAATTTTATTTACAGTGCACAGGCATTGCCATGGGCACAATATGTGCAAATAGTTATGCCGACATGGTAATAGCTGAATGTGAACCACAATATGTGTTCAATATTGATAATATCTTCTCTAGATTCATCTTATACTATGGAAGCTTTGTGGATGATGTGTTTTTTATATGGGGGAATACCTATGACACACTGTGTGACTTTATACATTATTTAAACAGCACCACATAGTTTTTACATCTTACATATGAATATTCATATGAACAAGTTTCTTTTCTGGATGTCTATATAATAAAATCTCCTGGAGGCATTGATACTTGGATGCATAATAAACCCAGTAAGACAAATAATTTAATACACTCTAAGAGTATGCATCCTAGATATGTCAGAAGCAATGTTATAAAAAGTCAGTTTTTAGGTCAGCCAGGTTATATACCAGAGACAGTGATATGTATACCTCCTTTGATTTAATGGCAGAGAATCTAGGCAAAAGGGGCTATGAAGTGAGTGAGATATTACATGCACAAAATGAAGCTATATCTCTTAGGGATACACGTACCAGACCATACGTTGATAGTACTGATAGTTATAAATGTAATATGGATGATAATTAATCACAATGTCTTAGAATGTGTGTTACTTAATCTAATGATACTAGTTCCATATGTGACATTATTAAGCAACATTGGAGAATTGTATTATCTAATGAGAAATGTAGGGAATTGTTGGGTACACAACCCTGCTTTACTTTTAAAAATCATAATTCTTTCAAAAATGCTTTGTTATAAGCCTCTGACATCTTCTGGTTTTAAAGAGAAGTTATACACTAATAAAAAAGGTACTTTTCTTTGTCATCACTGTAATATGTATAAATATATTTGCAGCAATGAGTTTTTTGCACATTTTGATACAGACAATACTTTTGAATTTAATTTATATGCTGACTGTGGTACCTGCAATTAAGTTTATTTAGCTTCTTGTGAACTGTGTAAAATGTTTTATGTAAGAAAAAACAACCGCTGCTTAAGAGATCGGATAAGAGAACATCTATACAGTATTAGTAAACAAGACAGTAAAAACGCTTTGTCAAAGCATGTCAGTTTAGCAGGTAACAATCATTGTTTTAAGTTTATGGTATTGGAAGTTTGTCATGTTGGTTGTAGGGGAGGTGATATAAGAACACTTACAGAATGCTTAGAAACAAAATGGATGACAATTTTACAAGCAACTAGAGGAAAAAGGTTAAATGAGTTTATTCTTATTAAACCCTTTTTGAAGTCACGTGATCTGCACTACTAAGCCCTATAAATGGGAGATTAATTGTGTTTTAATTAGATCTGAAGAAGTACTGTGTCAAGTATGAAGGCGCTTATCTCTGTTTTACCTTTTTATTATTTTTATTAAACAAGACAGTTTGCACCTTGAGCCAATTGTTTGTTTTTGGTTTTATATATTTTATTCCCATTTTTCTCTTATTTTTGCTATTTTAAACTTTTTACTTTGCTAATAAATAAATTGGTTGCATACTTGCATTAACAACTTTGTCAACTTCACCTACAATGAACCAAGAGCAAAGTCAAAACCAGAGTAATCCATTGCAGGTTAAAGAACCTACATGATAAGTTGACATCAGTAACAAAACAGCTAGGTAAAAGGTGAGTGCAACAGGGGAGTACATGATAGGAAGCTTCAAGATGTTTCTTTTGAGGAATGCATTTTAAGACAAGCAACTAACATCTTTTAGAAATGGTGGAAGCAACATTAATGTTTATACATATGTAAATATGATATTTGAGCAATCATACCAGTATTAAATAAGAGGGGAGAATTAAGAAGAGGGAGGATTATTCATGATTAGATCTTAGTACCATGGCAGTTGGTAGTATATCTACATCTGAACGAGACAGCTGTGTGTTTTAAACTCAGGTTGGGAGGGATCATGTTCATATCACCAAAACACCGGCATGTGAATGCAGTTGTAGAATAAGAGGTGTGCAGTACTGATGAGATGTTCTATACATCAGATAAGAAGATAAACCAAATTCCATTATACACGTCAAAGCTGTCCTGTTGGGGGTTCTTCTCGACATTAATGAAGTATGCAGTACTGTACCATACTTATTCAAACATTTAATTGAAAAACAAATAACAGTTAGTTGCTTTCCCTGATATATAAACTGGGTAGTGGGGGTTCAGCCTCCCAAACACTGGGGGCTGCAGATAGGCTTGCTCCCCTGAAAAAACATTTTTTTTAAATTTATCTCCATTTTGTAGTTATATGTTTAATTAATATACTATATGTTAGTTATATGCTAATTATAATGATTGACACTTGAACCCCTGTTGAGTGTCTTAAATGGAAGCAAATCAGGGCAGTATCTGAAAATATAATTACAGCTGGCCCTATCTTGCAAAACACTTCTCTTCACATAAAAACAGGGTAATGAATTCTAGATTGTGATTTACAAAAGTGTGCATTATGTCAGCTGTGACACATTTTTTTTTAATTTAACTGAATAATCTCACTAGACATGTGTCCCTTTTCATGGGCATCCAAGGAGCTTTTTCCTGGTTAACTGATTTGCTCATAATCACACAATAGCAAATGCAAGCTGAATAAATAAAACTCTGATCTATAGGAAACGTTTATTTTCTTCATTACCAGTTTAAACATTATAAGTGTAAAGCCCATAGAAAAATGTTTTGTTTCCATATTTATACCACGTGTTCAACTGCTGAGATTTTATGTTTCACTTTTAGAATCATTAAAATTAGTTTTATTATTTTTTTTTATTTTTAATTTTTATAACCCATGATGAATTCAAAAGCTTATTTCATTAATATAAAATTCTCTGTTTTATTCGACTACAATAAATACTTTACATTTAAAGGAGCAAGGTTGGTCAGATATGTACGGGGAATATTACATCCCCAAATACTTTTTCAGCTGCTGGTTTGTAAAAGTCAGCAAAGTGAAGATATACACACATTCAAGAACAACTATGCCCTACCACAACATTACCTTTACCCAGTGTGTATTTTCTTCCCTGCAAAATGATCTTTACATTGTCATATATAAAAAGGGTATGACTTGATTGTTTCTTTCCTTCTGTGGCATTCGTATTCTATTCTATTCAGTTTTCTCAGTGCACAACATTCTGGTTATGAATATGAGGTGTCATGATACTTTATGAATTTGTCACTCTAGTTCTTGGGTCTACCTGATAATGCCGACATGCCAAAACACAGACAACGAGATAACTGACACCACAAAACCGAAACTTCAAAAACACAAAACTTCACATAACCGACAAACCACAATCCCGGCAATCAACAAAACAAATAACTTTTCTGAGCACACTAAAAACCTTACAAACCTACACTAAACCTTACATACACAACTATCTATGCATTAACCTTAACCCAAACCCTAACCCTAAAGTCCATCACTATCACACAGTTACCTTACCTGCACCCTAACCCTAATTCACTTAATTCATCCCTAACCCTAAAGTCCGTCACTATCGCACACTTACCTTATCTGCACCCTAACCCTAACTCACTTAATCCACCCCAACCCTAAAGTCTGTCACTATCGCACACTTATATTACCCACACCCTAACCCTAACTCAATCCGCCTGTAATCCTAAAGTCCGTCACTATTGCACACTTACTTGACTCGCACCCTAACCCTAATGTCCCTCACTATCACACACTTACCTTACCCGTACCCTGACCCTAACGTCCATCCCTATCGCACACTTACCTTAACATGTCGGTGTTCTCAGCGTCTGGATTTTCAACTGTCAGTCATCTTCGTTGTCGATCTTCCGGTGTCGGTTATCTCGTTGTTGATGTTTTCAGCTTTCGGCGTAATCAGGTAGACCCCTAGTTCTTATATAATTGTACCAATCACATTGTAATATTTTTGGCTAAGGAAAACCCATACAACAAGGTATTTTTTTGTTCTTGTTCTTTCCTACCAATTAGAATCATACACCTACTGAGTCTATTGGAATTCATAGCCCTTTTGCTGTGTACTCTTATTTGCAATTGCTTTTTTTCCATGTATGAGACTTTGATAATTTCACAGCTGTTTTACTTTGTAATTTCGGAGTGAAGAAACATGAAGACAATGAGCTGAATTCTAAGTGATTTCTTGTATTTCCAAAAATCTAATTTAAGTACTATATTTTTTGCATCTTTTGCCCTGCTGTCTGGCAATCATTGTTTTTCCTGTCAGCCAACTGACATAATTTTCCCTTCTCACTGAGCCAAACAGAGCCTTCATTTAGCCAGCTATCAGGGGAGGTTTTAGTTTTCCTTTTTTTTAGTCTTATATCCCTGCACATGCTCAGTTACACTTAGGATGATGGGATATACAGTGGATGTCAGTGCTGGATGGTCTCTTGTGGAAGCAATGAATGTAGACCAGTGAGCAACACAAAGCATAGCAGGTAGGGTTGCCACCACAGGTGGTAAAATAGCAGGTAATTTTTCTGGTCTTCAAGCCAGAACCATGGTGTAGAGAGAATAATACCTGACTCCAGCCCAGGCCACCTGGGTTTGATTTATGGCTTGGCTGTCTCAAGCACTGACACAGAAGGATGGACATGGCTGTCCTGGGGGGAGCATGCTCCTGGATTTTCCTCAAGCTAGATCCCTGATGGAGGCTGTGGCACAGAGATGGGGGGGGGTGTAGTCTTAATTAGGAAGGAGTGGAGGACATTGGCTGAGTTGCCAGAGAGGCAGAATGGTATAATATATTGTCCCCATTGCACTCCCATCCTTCAGATGTCAGCAGGCATGAGCTTCTCAGGTGTACATAATCCCTCACTCTGAGAGAGGTGATCAGGCTATAGCCCTTTACTCCTTCCTTTCTCTACCTGTTTCCTTCACTGCTGGTGACACTAATCATACCCTGGTTGCCTGAGTCACACTTTATCCCTCTTTGAGCTATGGAGACAGGCTAATTTATGCATTGTTTTGTAGTAGCAGAAGAAAATGTTCATTGAAGTGTGTTTAAAACATGACAAGAACCCAAACCAGAGAATGTCATTAGAGGCAATTTTTTTAACACTATGTCCAAAGATTCTGAAAGTTAATAGTAATCCTGAATTCTGCCATTCTTAGTAAATGGAAATGAGATTTGGCTGAAGAGTGAAGGACAAGATAATTCCACCTTCTAAGGACTCAGACTGCAGTGTGGGAAAAAGGAAGCTCAACTAAAAAAAAAAATCACATCATTTTGCCAACCATACCAGGGCATTTAAGATTAGAATCAAATAAAAAGTAGTTATGACTACCAAGAGTGCCACAGAAACATTAATATTGCATAGAGTGTCAACATAACATTAAAAAAAGTGTTGTAGACCTAATCCTCTCCATAGATGAGAAGCACACTCTGATTGCTGTTTGGCAATTTAAAGTAGAACTTGGAGAGCTGCACTGGTGAATTGTTAACATACTTGAGGGCTCTTTGTTTATATGACACCTGTGTTAACTGCATCATCTTTAAACAATAGGATTCTTGAATGTGTGAAATCAAACACATGATTTCTAGCCTGCGTTTGGTTCAGAGTGACTGACATTTTGTCCGAAAGGCAGTTTATCTATCTTTGTTCACCTCGCTCTCAGGTTCGTTGTATGTGATATATTTTGTCAGCATTATTGTAGGTCTGAAAAAAAATAAGTTTGGACTATCTTGTTCACATAGTATGTGATTATCTTGCTGCCCTCAGAATTTACCCTGATTCATTGTAGTTTTACTCTGTGCCTATATTATGTGTTACATCGTCAGTTCTACTCTGCACTTTTTTTCCTGTATCGTTCTGCATCTCACATGATAAGAATTGCAAATTACAGCAGTGAATAATTCATTCTAGGGTTTCTCTTTTGCACTAGTAATGAATTTTAATTTTATTTCATGTCATCTCAGCCTAGCTTTGTGGCATTACTTTAACATATTTAGAATGACATCAAAGAAATGTTGTCCTCTACTTGTTTGGTTTTATCAGAGAGGCTTGGCCAGTTATTGTTATACATTAGATATATTCTCAGTTCTTCAGGTGGAAGCAGCTTATATGAGAAGTCATCTTAGTTGTGGAACAAAGTAGTTCAAATCCATGTTAGCTGTTTTTATAATGGGCTTTGCTTATGTCTGTTACTTAATACTGGCAGAAGTTGAATACATTTTGAGTGAAAATTTTGAGACAGATAACAAGACATTCATTTGTTGTTGCAATAAATAGCTTTTAAGCTTATAAGATCAGGAGCCTAATAAAATACACCGAAGACAAGTTTGAGGCTAAAATAGCTACCCAAGCCAAAGACAATCAAAAAGATATTGTTTAGTTTTGTTCATAATCTCAAAAGCACAACACAGCAATGCACTCACTGAGCTGATTGTGGACAATGTTACCTACACTGAGGCTCAAGATATAGTGAACCTACTATCTGATAAATTCAGAGCTAACTTTACTGCGCTCTCCCCTCCATCTGTCCCTCAAAATATACCTGAAACTGGCTCGCCTCCAACTATCACACAAGACCAAGTTCTAAAAGTGCTATCAAAAGCTACAATTACTGCATCAATGGGTCCTGACAATATCCTTGGATGCATATTAAAAAGCATGAAGCACAATTTAGTCACACCTCTGACAACACTGTTCAGTCTGTACAGGTTTTGTACCAAGTGAATGTAAAGCAGCTACAGTGACCTTCCACAGACACCCAGGCAATTACAGAACCATAAGTCTGACAAGCCTCATATGCAAAGCCATGGAAAGACTTATCATGGAACTAATCAATCAGGACATAGGGAACCTCCAAACACTGGACCCATCTCAGTTTGGATTCAACAAGGGCAGGTCATGATTTCTCAACTTGGTGGATTTTTTTGAGAAGGTCAACAAAGCTATGCATGAAGGCAAAGGAGTACACACTACATACCTCAACCTGGTCAAAGCTTTTCACATGATTACACTCTCAGGCATAGTAGAAAAGTTAAATAAACTGGAAATAAAACTATGTCACCCGCTGGATTGCCAACTGGCTCACAGATGGGACATAGGAAATCAAAACAGAAGACGTTCCCTCCACATAGATGCCAGTCACCAGTGGAGTCCCACAGGATTGTGCTGGGACCTCTCCTGTCTGGCATCTACTTTTCTAAAGTAAAAGCTAATACCAAAGGGCTCTGGCTGACTAAGTTTGCAGATGACTGCAAGCTAGGAGCAATCACTGAATCCCCAAATGACTTAGCCATCCTGCAGGAAGGTTTGTCCCAAATAAATAACTGGTGTCATAATCATGAACTGAAACTAAATGCCAAAAAAGTGCATTACTGTATCCTTTGGGAAGTCATCTACCCCAGGAAACTACACATTGACAAATATGCCTGCAAGAATTGAACTAGGTGGGATTCGGGAACATATGTGGACAGTGATCTAACTTTTCACCTTTGTTGTAAGAAAGTCCTATATTGCACAACTTTTAAATAAAGGGTTTGTGTCTATTTCTACGGATGTCATTGTCCTCCTTTACTCAGGCCTCATTAGACCTATCACTGAATATAATGCCCACTTTGGCAGTCCAGACACATACAACAATTGGAATGCCCACAGAGATACCCTACTAAAAGGATAAATGGGCTAAACAACATGTCCTACATGGGCTTACTAGAAGCCCTGTCAATATACTCTGTATTCTACAGACTACTTAGAGGTGACATGTGTCTCTCATACAAGACATCCTCTAACCCAGTGTTGATGTATTTACTGCACATCAGCAAGTCACATGACATCAGAAATACTTAATCTAGGGATATAAACCTCTTCTGCAACATCAACAGAGCAGTTTAGAGGGACAGTTATCTATCACAGCGATACCACTTATCTAGAACAGACTCACCATCCACATACAACAGAGTTCATCCCTGTCCATATTAGGCACAACTTAGATCTATGGATGGGAAACAGAAAATTTACCCCAGGACTGCCTCCTGTACTACTAGTGGCAGAGGCAGCTCCTGAGTGCTTTATCCCATGCATCTTTCACCTCAAATTATCTATGGTATGATCCCAGTTATTCTCATTGGGGTAATATGTAATTATTGACCATGGGATGGGTAAGACCAATCTCTAACCAAATATGATAGGTTAATTCAAGCACAAAAATGGAAACTGGCTAGGCTTATAATGGCCGTCAAGGGCAGCTAGGCTAGTATTTACCTATGAACCTAAGTGAGCTGCATATCTGATCAGTGCCTTAAGTTCCTGCTGTACATATTTATGGATGTTAAGTTGTCAACTCGCCTTCATTCTTGCTGGATGGGTTTGGAGCCGATCCTCGGCTCTGACTCGGCACTTGCTAAGCTCGAGAACTCATTTTACCAGCTCGAGGCAACCCTATATCCCATGATGCAAGGCGTGACTACCTCAGATCTCGTTTGCCGCTTCACGAAGAGGTCTCCTTTTTACCAGCTCAGGTAAAGCTTGAATTTATATAAGATTAGTCAGGGTTTTTCTCCCTTTTCTTTCTATTTGTCATCTATTGGTATATATATATATATATATATATATATATATATATATATATATATATATATATATATAAATATACATATAGTTAATCTCCTACCCTATATTCCTTCTCTTTTACGTCAGGATTTATTTCCTTTCATCAGGCCTTTAGCCTCCCTCTCAGTTAATTCCTGTCAGGTTAGTGTTGGTGTGTTTTTTGTGGGTTAACTGTGTGATTGTTGTGTGTCTGTGTATTTTTGAACATAATTATGTGTAAAGAAGTGAAGGTCTCAGGCTTCAAGAAGTGTGACTCGTGCTGTCAGAAAATGTCTCTGACAGATGGTCACACTTCTTGTGTGTACTGCCTGGGGCCTTTACACCTGCAGGACTCCTGTGCTATCTGTCACTCCTTTAGCCAGAGAGTCCTGCAGGAATGAAGAAATAAGCTTATTCTTCATGGCATGTTAAAGCCAGAGGGTTCTCCGACCAAGGCTGGGTCGGTTAAACCCTCTAAGCCATCTAAGGCTCAGTCTGTAGTTCTCAAGCCTTCGGCTGTGGCTCCGACTCCTTTGGAGTCGAGATCGGCTCCGGCTGGAGCCGATCTTTCCACTTTGGAGGTTGTAGTGTCGGCTCCGTCTGGCTCCGATACACAAATACCCATTACTTTGTCGGCTCCGGCCGGAGCCGACGTGTCTTTATCCAGTATTGGAGCCGATAAGTCTTCGGCTCCATCTGGGCGGCTCCGATGGCTCCATCCAGGAAGAGATCTCGGTCTCCTTCCCTCGAGTCGATTCGTTCGGCTCCAGGATCTCCTCTTTTGTCGGAGCGGAGCCATCGGAGCTGATCTTCAAGATCTTCCAGGCTGTCAGACCATGATTTAGAGAGGGTGGTAAGCAGACTGTTGAAGTCACAGGCACTAGCCCAAATGCTCCATAGCCCATCTCAACAGACGTCTGCTATTTCTCATCCCCCTGAACTTCCTCCTCCGACTCTCTTTCAGAGTTCGGAGCAGGAGCTTCTCGGAACAGTGACCGTGGGTGCGCCGGAGCCGATACTTCCCCTTTCGGCTCCAATGTCTTCGGCTCCGATCTCCTCCATCAGACCTTCTTTGGAGGGATCCGGTCATCGGGTCTCCCTTGTCGGCTCCGAGGGGGTGAGTGGCATCGGACCCTTGTCCGACCCTGCTCTCCCTCTTGGAGCCTCGGCATTGGTGAGCTTGGCACTGACATCGGCTTCGGAGCCTTCTCTTTTGGTGGGGCCGGGGATTCCTGTTTCTTCGGAGCGGGATTCTTCTGGCCTCCCTGGGAGAGGAGCCTTCGAGGTGATGAGGAGTGTCCTAGCCCCTGAGCTAGGTCAATGGTCTATTCCTTTAGCTCCTCCATCTTTGGTGCCTGTTGATGTCTCTTGCCAGTCTCTTGCTCCCGGACCCAGAGATCCATCGCCCCAGGTTTCCCCATTGGGAAGAACTTCCTCTTCCGAGGTTTCTCCTGATCCTGCAGGAGAACCCCCGCGTAAGAGGACATGTAAGAGGAAGCACACAGACTCCCCTGAGTCTACTACATCAGATACCGACTTAGATGAGTCGGAGGGCTCCCCACTGTCCCCCTCTGAGGATGTCTCCTTTTCAGACATCCTGGAACTCCTTAAGCAGAGGGGGAACTGGCCTTCCATTGACCCCTCCGAGGATGAGTCGGTATACCTGGAGGCTTTTGGATCTCGATCCTCCACCTCCTGGGTGTCTCCGCCTTTCGACCCACTCATGCAAGTGGTGGCTCAAAAGGTGTGGGCAGCCCCGGATTCTGTGGAACCAGTTCCTAGGAGGCCCTCCAAATTCATTACAGCCCCTTCAGACAAACAGTTTCTTTCTAAGGGCGTCCCTGTTGATGCTATGGTGGTGGCGGTGGCCACCAAGAAGGAACTTGCTGATCCTTCTGTGCCTGTCCATCCTCCTAACAAGGGCTCTAAGACCATGGATAGGTACGGTAAGCGGATGTTTTCTTCAGCGACCTTTGCTATGCATTCGCTGAACTACCTTTGTCACTTTACCAGACTTCAGAGAGACATTCTCAAGGAACTAGGTGAAGTGGTTCAGGATCCTTTGGCTGCTGGGGCTCAAGAAAAGATTGCCTCACAGCTAGGAATCCTCAATTCTTTGACTTAACTCCTCCATGCGGCTCATTTCTTATGCAGCTGATGGAGCGAGTAGGGCCGCAGGCACAGGAGTGGCACTTAGGCGTCAAGCCTGGATGCGGCTTTATAATTTCACAGACCCTTTTAAGGCGTCCTTCACCAGTACCCCCTTTGACGGTTCAGCTTTGTTCGGGCCTCAGGTGAAGGATACATTGACCAGGTGTGAACAAGACGGCAAGACCCTTTCTGCCATAGGAGTCCATTTCTCCACCCCTTCAAGACCCTATCCAAAGGGTCAGAAGGGAGGGAAAATGTGGTTCCGTAAATCTCAAGGAGTCACGCCGGACACACGTGGTCAGTTTACCCCCAGAGACAGAGGGGGTAATAATAATAGGCGCCGCCCTAGGGGCAGAGGGGGTCCGCAGAATCAGGGTAGCAGGGAGCCTCACCCTGATAAACCCTTCCAGCATCCCTGAGGTGTTGCCCGACTGCCCACCCTTGGAGGCAGTTGGGGGAAGATTGTCGCTGTAGCCAATAGCCTGGCGTTCCCTCTCTCAAGACAAATGGGTACAGTCGATCATATCCAAGGGCTACAATATCCCTTTCGAGACGTTTCCCATTCCTCAGCAATCCCTTCCAGACGTCTCACCCGGTCTAAGGGAATTGGCAGAGCAGGAGGTATCAAAGCTCCTAGCAAAAAGAGCCATCCAACTAGTTCCAGCAGACCAAGTAGGATCCGGCATCTACTCAAGATTCTTTTTGGTCCCCAAAAGGACGGGAGATTGGAGACCAATTTTAGACCTCAGCAAACTAAACTAGTTTGTCAAGAAGGCCAGGTTCCGGATGGTCACGCTTCAGTCCATTCTACTTTTTTGGGCAAGGACAACTGGATGTGCTCAATAGACCTTCAGGACGTGTACTATCATATAAAGATTCACAGGCACTCCAGAAGGTTTCTCCGCTTTCGGCTGGGGTCCAGTCATTTTCAATTCAGAGCCCTGCCCTTTGGCCTCACTACAGCCCCCAGAGTGTTTACCAAATGTATGGCAGTGGTTACGGCTCATCTGAGACGTCGAGGATTCCAGGTGTTTCCGTATCTAGATGACTGGCTCCTCTCCGCCACCACCAGGCATCAACTTCTCGAGGCCAGAGACTACACTCTGCAAACCTGCAAACAATTGGGGATTTCAATAAACTTCGAAAAATCTTCTCTGTTGCCTTGCCAATCTATTACCTTTATAGGCGCAGAATTAAACACTGTCAGCATGTCAGCCAGACTCACAAAACAAAGAATTCTGGACATCCAGAAGTATGTTCGGATCATATTACTCAGCAAGAAGATCAGAGCCAAATTTGTTCTGAAGGTTCTGGGTCTTATGGCTGCGGCCATTGTACTACTACCATTAGCCTGCTTCCACATGCGGCTTCTGCAGTGGATGTTGTTCGCTCAGTGGTCATTCCAGCAGCTCCCCATGAGTCACGAGATTTTCGTCACGCAATCATGCGAGAGTCATCTAACCTGGTGGATGTCTTCTCCTCTGCTCCATCAGGGCCGACTGTTTGTTCCCCCACTTCCGGTTGCCACAGTCACTTCGGATGCCTCTCTGATCAGGTGTGTGGGGGGGCATTATCAGGGCAGGATGGTCCATGGGACTTGGCAACCCATAGAATACCATCTGCACATAAATGTCCTAGAGATGAGAGCAGTGCTTTTAACGTTGCAAGCCCTCAGCGACTTTCTTCCCTTAGGGACTATTGCAGTTCAGATGGACAACATGTCTGCAGTCTGGTATATCAACAAGCAGGGCGGAACCAGGTCCTATCCACTGTGTCGAGAAGCTCTCAGACTTTGGCAATGGGCAATCTCCTCTCATCGGTTTCTGATAGCAATGCATATCCCCGGGAGATCCAACCTCTTAGCAGACAGACTGAGCTGAGCTATTCTCATGCCTCACGAGTGGTCTCTCAAACAATCGGTAGTGGACGAGATATTTCAGAAGTGGGGCTTCCCTTCCTGCGACCTTTTTGCTACACCCCAAAACACCAAATGCCCGGACTTCTTCACCCTCTTTCTTCTACCAGGCCATTCCCCGAGAGACTCTCTGACCCAGGATTGGCCTTGGGGACTTCTGTATGCCTTTCCTCCATTTCCACTGATACCACAAGTTATTCAGAAAGCTACCGTATTGAGAGCCAAGTTGATCCTCATTGCCCCTTACTGGCCTCAACAAATTTGGTTTCCGTCCCTGCATCGTCATCTCCTGGTGCAGCCTTGGCATCTGGACCCAGTTCCAGATCTTCTGACCCACCAGTTGGGTCAACCGCACCTGGCCATTCATTCTCTCAACCTCACTGCTTGGTTGCTCCACTTCCTTCCTTAGCCAGGCTTCCTATGATCTCTAACCCTGTTAGAAATATCATAGTAGCTTCTCTAAAGTCCTCCACCAGAAAGATTTATGCTAGTAAGTGGAAACGTTTTTCTTTCTGGGCAAAGTCTAAACACATATATCCCTTTACTGCTCCAGTGCATTCAGTTTTGGACTTCTTAGCAGAGATTTTTCAATCGGGGTCTTCTTCTTCTACAGTTAAAGTCCAATTAGCAGCTATCTCTAATTTTCATGTTGGTTTAGCGGATCAAAACATAATGTCCCACAAGCTTTGCAAAGCCTTTCTGAGGGGTATCTTTCTCCTGAAGCCTCCAATCAGAGATCCTCCTCCGCAATGGGATTTGAATTTAATGCTGGCATCCTTGATTCTACCCTCCTTCGAACCGGCTGCTACATGCTCGTTAAAGTTTCTTTCCTGGAAAACAATTTTCTTGGTTGCTGTTACTTCAGCTAGAAGGGTTTCTGAACTTCAGGCCCTTTCTGTCCGTTCCCCATACTTGTTTTTCAGAAAGATAGGGTATCTCTAAGAACTAATCCATCTTTTTTGCCCAAAGTTGCTTCCCAGACGAATATTAATCAATCTATTGATTTGCCAGTTTTTTTCCTAATTATTCGGACAAAGCTGAACAAAAACTTCATTGCTTGGATGTCCATCGTCAACTCAGATATTATTTGGACAGAACTAAACAATTCAGAAAATCTGATCAACTATTTCTTTCCTATGCAGAGAACAGAAAAGGTCTCCCAGTCTCTAAAGTGACCTTATCCAGATGGCTGTCTTCTATCATTTCTTATGTTTATCTTCTTAGAGGCAAGCAACTGTCCTCAAAACCAAAAGCACATTCTACCAGGAGCCCGTCCACATCCACAGCCTTTCAGGATAGGCTACCTATTGACACCATTTGTGCAGCAGCCACTTGGGCCACTCCTCACACCTTTGTCTCTCATTACAAATTGGACTTGGCCTCCAGGGACAGGGCTAGGTTTGGTTCCACAGTTCTCAAGAGTCTGTTCCATTGAGCCACCCAGGATAGAGGTACTAGGGACGCGGTCCCATCCAGCAAGAATGAAGACGAGTTGACAACTTAACATTTAGAAGTTATGTACATACCATAACGTTCCATGTTAGTTGTCTTCTCTCACCTTCTTTCTTGTGTCCCTCCCTCCTTCCCCCTGGCCTGGACTGATCTTGAGGTTGTACCCTTTTTTGGGGGTGTTGTCACTCTTTCCAAGAGTTCCCAGTAGGAAGACTCATTATTGTTAGCGGCTATTGGCCTAGTTTCTCCTACATTTACTAATCTTCTTCCTTGGGAAGAAGTGTTTTTGGCAGGGTTTTCTTCTAGCTACCAAACGAGATCTGAGGTAGTCACGCCTTGCATCATGGGATATAGGGTTGCCTCGAGCTGGTAAAATGAGTTCTTGAGCTTAGCAGTGCAGTCGGAGCCGAGGATCGGCTCCGAACCCATCCAGCAAGAAAGAAGGCGAGAGAAGACAACTAACATGGAACGTTATGATATGTACATAACTTCTAATTCATTCATCACATTTGGTTACTACTGTCTGCATGGTGTTCACTTTTCATGTTCTTCATGTCTACATGAATCTTCTTCACAATTTTGTCCTACCTCCCAAAACCTGCAGTTGATTGGCTATCTGAAATATCTGTATATAATGGTGGGAAGAACACTACACTCAAATGATGACTTTGTTTCCATAAGACAATGACTAGGAATAGTGGGGGTGTAGTCAAGTATATGACTGACACTCCGGTAGAGGTCAGTGCCATAGCCTGTGTACCTCTTGGGGATGCAGTGCAAATACTACTGTTAGAGAATGGATATACTTCAGAAGATTGACTCAACAGAAAGTCAAACTTCATATTGTTAAGACCACATGATCAACTTTCTGAAAGGTTAAACAACAGAAAGCAACAAAACTCTACATTTTTGCATGGGGACAAGCCCCCCCCCCTCCCATAGTCCCCATATGAGGGCTGTATCCCCATACCCCCTGCAAATTATATATACCAACTCTGAGATCAAACTACAGTGGGAAAAGGGTAAATTCCCAGATCCCACTGTACCGTGATCTCCATATCAAAGATTTGACATTTCAGAAAGTCAATCATATGGTCTTGATCAGATGAATTCCTACTTCCTGTTGAGTCAATGTTTTAAAGGCAACCCCATTGAACATGTTTATTGATTTATTTAGAGTATTTACATACTTATTTGATAAAACATTTACAGTTAAAAAATCATCATAACTCCTGAGATGTGCAGCGGTATATACTTGCTTATTTGTATTAAGTTTAACCATGCTTAGTGTTAGCTCATACCCAGTGTAGCCCATTCACAGAGCCTCTCACCTTGATTTAGAGTCACCAGCCACACCTGCCTTGGACAAATGTCTGTTTGCTTTTGTTGTGTTTTACTGTCAGTTTAATTTCAGCTACTATGCACTTTCTGCATATTATTCAGTATTTTGCCATGGAAACTGTAACTGCTACATGAAAAGCTGTCCGAGTAGGGAATATCACAGATTGTTGGTGGGTTATGTGCATTAAATGGTTATCCAGATTGTGGCCCTCAGCCTGTCAGTGAAACAAGGGTATAATGGCTGATTAAGATGGTCACAGATAAGAATGAATGCCATCCTATCCTGATATTGTAATACAGCATCCCTGTTAAGGAGAAAAACAGTATGCATTGAGCTAAATAAAGCTACACGCAAGGCACTAGATATTAATGAGTGCCCCAGACATCATATTTTAACAATATCTGAAATGCACTTATGTTTGATGGATACTTGCCCATACCCTTGTTCTTCTCACTTTGCTTTTAAAATGGACAACCCATGAAGAGACTGGTGGCCCCTGGTATCTTATGCGGAATAAGAAATGTCTCAATTCTGCCCATGTGAAATTGTAGGAAAGTTCTCTATCTGTCTTATAAATCAAGCTGCAAAAGAAGAAAAAGATGGAATAAAATAGAGTGTTTCATAATATTTGAAATCGGAGAAAAATAAACAGAAGACTAAAGGGCAGAGAGAGGTAAAGAGGAACTAACATATTTTCTCAAAAAATACAAACGTATAAAATGTGATTTATATGCTCATTATTTCTTCACAATATGCACAAGACATTTTGAAATGAGTCCTGTGGTTATGAAATAAACTGTCCTTGTAGTAGAAATAACAAGATGCATGAAATGAGTTGTTGCAGACTCCAGGCTGGCATTAGAACTGTGGGGTTCAACCAAATTAATGTAATTGTTGCATCCACTATGGGTAAGTAACAGAGTCATTTGCCAACCACATGCCATGGGGGCACATTGCTGCTGACTAGAGTTCATTTGATGCCCCCTCCCCAGGGGGAGACCAATACCAGCTCTTCTTTGTTGGAGGTAGATAGTGGATTCCTTATTGTCCCCGTATCTCCTAGACAAACACCTTGTATTGATTATGTGCTGAGCATGTGTACTTGTAACAGGAAAGAGTCAGTCTTGCTTTCTACAGTGGGTAGATTATGACAGACTTGTGAAATATTTTTAATGTCTCCCTCCCACAAAAATTAATAGTTTTAGAAGCCTTGATATTATTAGCAAAGTCTCAAAAGTGTCAGCAAAATTAAAGTGGGTCCAAAAGGACTTCTGCAGGACTCAAAAATTATACAATAAAATTAACAAGCCATTGAGGTTGAATTGGTTTAGGGAATTCAGATTTCCCCTGCAAAAAAAAAAAAAAAAAAAAAAAAAACTCTAACAGGAAGCAAAATTTATGGAATCAAAGGATTAAAGTTGGATAACCAGAACTGCATACCCTTTAAAATCAGTAGCTCCAGATTAACTAAGGCACTCATGATTCCTAGCAGAAGTACTGTGGTCCAGGAGCACATAGTAGAATTAATGGAGTCATAAGAATCCTAGCAGGATTACCACCATCTAGAGGTTCTAGTGGGTCTATATTATAATTGCAAAAGCTGTCTTTCGCAAATACATGATCTAATATTGTTAATCCTCGTTCATTCCTTACGTATGGGTATCGGTTCCGACCTCGGAACAGAGCCAGCCATTTTCCAAGCTCGCGTCAGCTACAAACTCTCGAGCTAAACTCTTACCTATAATCCCCCTCTCCCTGTTACCTCAGATTTCGTTTGCCGCATTGCCATTCTGTCATGTCAAGCGGCTTCTCTTGAGCTAAGTATAGATATTTGTTATCAGACTAGTCATATATATAACTTTTTCTGTCAGAAAAGTTTCTATTTTGTTGTCTCTTACCCTGTCGCATTTAGCGACCATATTTTCTTCAGTTTTCTTCTCTTTACTCTGCGCCTTTTACCGTTTGATATTTCTCCCTTGCCATCATTGGTAATCTCTTCCTTTCTTCATACCTTTGGGTATTCTCTTGTACCATTGCTGGTACCCTTTCTAATGTCCCCTTTTTCTATCATGACAGATAAGAAAGGTAGTCCGGGATTTAAGAGGTGTTCTGATTGTGGACACAAATTGCCTACATCAGAGGCACACTCTTTGTGCATTTATTGCTTGGGTGTGTCCCACTTATCAGTTGACCCGCCCTGTACTATTTGTAAAAATTTTTCTAACAGAACCCTGTTGGAAAGGAAAAATAAGTTGTTGCTGAAGGGACTTCTCAAATCTCCCTTTTCAGAGGCTATTTCTGGGTCGGAGGCTTCAACCCCTCCTAGAGACCATAAGAACATTTTGGATGACTCTACTAAGGCCAGGTCTTTGCCTTCATCCCCGGCTGGGGACTCCCACCAACCAAGACCTAAAAAGGCTAAAGTTTCTGCTTCGGAGCTCACTCAGTCAGCACCAGTGCTTTCGGTGCCTAGACCTTCGATACTGAGGCCTTCGGCACCATCAGTGACCTCGGCTCCATCTTCTCCTGTAGCCTTTACTATATTGGCACTGAGGGGCTCCTCTGTTCAGACTACTGCGACTACTGCATCGGTACCGACCGTTCAGTCGGTGCAGACTTTGACCACATCGGCTCCGACATCTTACTCAGAACCGATGCCTCAGTTATTGGCTCCAATTTTGATGGTTCCAGCTTCGGTACCAGCAACCACTTCGGCACTGATCCTTGTGTCAGTGCAGACCGTGACCTCGGCACCAATGATTACCTCGGTGCAGACACCCATAGTCCAGTCTATCTCAGCACCGTTGTTCTCAGTAAGGACTGGTGAGGTGGGCACCGAGCTTGTCTCATCTGTGGGCAGACCTGTTTCTCCCTCAGTCTCTGTGAGATCCACTAGAAGCCTTTTTAAACAGGACGTGTTGCATCTTGTGGATCAAGTGCTTCTGGCCAGAGGTATCTCACCCCCTCCAGGACCTATCCTTCCTTGGGAGGTGATCACAGTTGTGACACGTGTAATTTGCTGTTCCACAGCCATACGGGGACTCCGGGTTGGCAGGCTGAGCCACTTAGGGGAGGGGTGACCCCTGTCCTGGACACTCACCCCTCTTCAGGTGGACAAACCTTTCAACTGATGGAGAAGGCTCTGGCTTCTTCTGGCAATACTGTGCTGTCTATCCTCCCGCCCTCCTCTGGTACACTGTTTTCACAAGTCGCACCTAGCAGGCACCGGGTGCAAGGGCCTCAGGACATATTCCCACAGGAAACCCCTTTTCCGCTGTCTTCCCCAGCTTCTCCCTCTGAGGAAGTCCACCGAAAAAGTTTGTGTAAGAGGAAGCACATGGACTCCACAGAGGAGTCCCTCACTGGAGACACAGACGTTGATGAGGGGGAAGGATCCCCTTGGTCACCATCTGAGATATCCTTTGGTGATATCCTCGAAATCCTTAAATAGAGAGGTGACTGGCAGCCCTCTAATCTGACCTCTGAGGAGTCTGTGTTCTTGCAGGCCTTTCATGCCCGGCCCCCTACCTCCTGGGTCGCTCCACCTGCCAATGAACTTGTCCGGCTCATCGTGCAGCATGCATGGAAGGCTCCTGACACCATCGAGGCTATTCCCCGGAGGCCAGATAAGATTTTGTCCCCTCCTGCTATGGATCCCCATTGGTCTAAAGGTCTTCCTGTGGATGCTCTGGTGGTGGCGGCCACAACAAAAAAGGATCTGGTAGAAGAAGAAAGCCAGACTGTCCATCCACCTAACAAAGAGTCCTGGGCCCTGGACAGGATAGGGAAGCACACGTTTGCATCAGCAACCTTTACTATCAGATCCCTGAATTATATGGCACACATTACCAGGCTTCAAAGGGATCTGATTTCCGAGCACTCTGAAACCTTGGCTGGTGCCGTGTCTGATGAGGTCCGTGACAAAGTGGCCTCTCAGCTGGCCACTATTGAATCAATATCTAACTCCTCTATGTGACTGATATCCAACGCATCAGAAGGAGCAGCTAGAGTAGCAGGTTCAGCTGTGGTCTTGAGACGACAAACCTGGATGCGCTTGTGCAATTTCGCGGAACCCTTTAAGGCTTCCTTTCTTAATGCTCCCATTGAGGCCTCTTCGTTGTTTGGACCCAAAGTTAAAAGCACACTGGCCAGATGTGCACAGGATGGTAAGACTCTTTCTGACGTAGGTGTCCATTATTCTTCCCTTCAACATGCTTTCTCCCGAAACCAAAAGAGTGGAAAGATATGGTTCAAGAAATCTCAGGGTCCTTTCTGTGACACACAGGCCAAGTTCTCCCCTAGATGCAGAGGGGGAAACTCACAGGGAAGACGTTCCTTTTGGGGCAGAGGGGGTCCGCTTAACCTGGGTTCCATGGACTCTTTCCCTGGCCAAACCTACCAGCGCTCCTGAAGAGTGGCCCAACCCCTTTCCTCTGGAGGTGGTTAGGGGTCATTTCTCCTTGTACCATTCTGCCTGGCTAACCATCACCACCGATTCTTGGGTACAAAGGATTATAACCAGAGGTTATCATATCCCCTTTGATCTTTATCCTGTCCCTTCAGAAAACCTTCCCGATGTTCTACCCAGTCAAAGGGAAGAAGCAGCACTAGAGATAGAAAAGCTGCTAAGAAAGAGAATCATCCAAATAATCCCTCCAGACCAGATAGGATCCAGATTCTACTCAAGACTATTTTTGGTACCAAAGAAAACCAGGGACAGGAGACCGATTTTGGATCTCAGTGTATTGAACAAGTTTGTGAGGGTATAAAAATTCTGGATGGTCACAATACAGTCTATCCTCCCGCTTTTGGAAAAAGACGATTGGATGTGCTCGATAGATCTTCAAGATGTGAGCTACCACATAAAAGTGGACAGGCCATCAAGAAGATTTCTGTGCTTCCGTGCGGGAGCCAGTCACTACCAGTTCAGAGTACTGCCCTTTGGACTCTCTACAGCCCCCAGAGTGCTCACAAAGTACATGGCAGTTGTTACAGCTCACTTGTGACTACAAGGATTCCAGGTGTTTCCATACCTAGATGACTGGCTCATTTCCGCCCCCACCAGACATCTACTGGAAGAAGCCCTGGCATACTCTCTCTTCACTGCACAAAGGCTAGGCATAACCATAAACTGGCAAAAATCCAATCTCACTCCATCTCAGTCCACAGAATTCATAGGGGTTATCTTGGATACAAAGAACTGCAGAGCTGCCATTCCAGAGCACAAAATTCTAAGGATAAAGCAACAACTGATCCCAATCCTTTCAAGGGAGAAATCCACAGCTCACCCTGTCCTATGGCTGTTGGGTTCCATGGCAGCCTCCATCACCATTGTCCCCCTGGCCAGGTTTCATATGAGGCTTCTACAATGGCTACTGCTCACCCATTGGTATCCTTTTCAGCATCTTCTTTCAGCCAAGATTCGAGTAACCCACAGGTGCAAACAGGATTTAAACTGGTGGATGACACACAATCCATCACAATGGTATCGCCCCTTCTCCCCCCAGCAACCCAAGGCCACAGTGACCACGGATGCCTCCCTGATGGGGTGGGGGGGCTATGTCAGGGACAGACAGTCCAAGGCACTTGGTCCAAATTGGAGGCCCAACTGCATATACATGTTCTAGAGCTGAGGGCAGAGCTTGTGGCGTTGCAAGCATTCCATCCCCTGCTGCCGTCTGGGATGATTGTGATTCAATCAGACAACATGGTGGTGGTCTGGTACATCAACAAACAAGGTGGAACCAAATCTTACCCCCTTTGGTGAGAGGCCATGAGGATATATCAATGTGCAATGGCTACCAACCGTTTTCTTCTAGCAACGCACATTCCTGGGAGTTCCAAATTGATAGTAGACAGACTCAGCAGGTGAATTCTACAACCTCACGAGTGGTCCCTGAATCTCTTGATAGCGGCAGAGATCTTCCACCTCTGGGGCTGTCCTTGCTGTGACCTCTTTGCAACCCTGACCAACTACAAATGCAACAACTACTTCACCCTGATTCCCCCTCCAGGACAGTCATCCAGGGATGCTCTAGTCCACGATTGGCCCTCTGGCCTTCTTTATGCATTCCCACCTTTTCCCCTCATTCCCCAGTTTCTGAAGAAAGCCCATCGGTTGAAGATCAAGGTGATCCTCTGGCCTCGTCAGATTTGGTTCCCCTTCCTTTGACCTCACCTACTAGATCAACCATGGATTCTCCATCCAACCCCAGAGTTGATCTCACATCCGCAGAACCTAATTCATCCTAGCTTGGACAGCCTGATGCTCACAGCCTGGCTACTCCAATTCCCTTGATTGCCAGGCAGAATGATCTTTCTTTACCAGTACGTGACATTCTCATTGCATTTCATAAGTCTTCCACTAGAATTACTTATCTAAGCAAGTGGAAAAGATTTACCTGTTGGCTGAAAGAAAAAACAAGTAGATCCCTTCTCAGCACCAGTATCGATAATACTAGAGTATCTGGCAGACTTTTTTCAATCGGATCTATCGGCCTCTACCATTAGAGTTCATTTGGCTGCAATATCTAATTTCCATGAGGGTGTCCAAGACTCCTCTCTTATGTCACACAAGTTGTGCAAGACCTTCATAAAAGGTGTGAATCATCTGAAGCCACCTTTTAGAGAACCTAGTCAACCATGGGATCTATCATTAGTTCTACAAGCTCTGACAATGCCACCCTTTGAACCAGGTTCTTCTTGCGACCTCAAATATTTGTCATGGAAAACCTTGTTTTTGGTCACCATTACTTCTGCCAGACGTATCTCTGAGCTTCAAGCTTTATGCATCGAGTGTCCATACTTGATTTTTCATAGAGATAGAGTGTCTTTGAGAACTAATCCTTTATTTCTTCCAAAAGTGATCTCTGAAATGTCCATTAATCAAACCATTGAATTGCCAGTTTTCTTTCCCAATCATTCAAACAGAGGAAAGTATTGCCTACATACCCTAGATATTCACTGGCAAATCCATTTTTACTTAAACAGGACTAGGTCCTCTCGTAAATCTGACCAGTTATTTTTGGCCTATTCTGGACCTAGATTAGGATCTGCTGTTGCTAAGGTCACATTAGCTAGATGGTTGAA
This sequence comes from Protopterus annectens, assembly GCF_019279795.1. NCBI lineage: Eukaryota > Metazoa > Chordata > Ceratodontiformes > Protopteridae > Protopterus > Protopterus annectens. Next base: position 1,372,987,122 of record NC_056739.1, read on the forward strand.
AGACTGTGTGACCTTCATTTATACACAACGTAATATTCCGTTGCCTACTACCATGAAGGCTCATTCGACAAGGTCGGTGGCAACTTCTGCTGCCTTCCATGCCAGAGCTCCTTTACATGACATATGTGCAGCTGCAACTTGGGCTACACCTCATACCTTCATCAATCATTACAAATTGGATTTGGCCTCCAGGGGAAGAGCATCTTTTGGTTCTATGGTGCTCAGGAATGTCCTTCCATGAGAGCCTCCCAGGAATAGAGGTAGCTGAGGACTCTGTCCCATACATAAGGAATGAACAAGGATTAACAATATCAGATAAAGAAGTTATGTCTTACCATAACATTCCATCTGTATTGTTGATCCTCGTTCAGTCATTACGACCCTCCCTCCTTCCCCCTTCTGTGTCTTCTAGTGGATCTCACCAACCGGTTCTCCTAGGTTATTTGACCAGAGGTAGCCTCTACCTTCTGTTGACTTGCAAACTCAATCTGAGGTAATAGGGAGTGGGGGATTATGGGTAAGAGTTTAGCTCGAGAGTTTGTAGCTGAAGCGAGCTTGGAAAATGGCCGGCTCAGTTCCGAGGTTGGAACCGATACCCATACGTAATGACTGAATGAGGATCAACAATACAGATGGAATGTTATGGTAAGACATAACTTCTTTTTCATTGACACATAAATGTCGAAATACGAGAACAGCGAAGGACACCAACACCGAAAATAAGAACACCGAACACATTCCCGGAAGTAACAGTGCCATACAGGTAAGGTAAACCTAACGGAACAAACCTTATCTAAAACACTTTTTCAAACGTTTTTGCAGGGTGCAGGGGGGGCAAGCCCCCCTGGACCCCCCCCACACCCCCCCTACTTAAATATACCAACTCCAAGTCCGCACTACAGTGGGGAAAAGGATTCATTTCCTCATCCCCACGATCACCTTGGTGGCCAAGAAAATCCGTTCGGCATTCTCAATTTTGCTGTTTTTGTCCTTCGCTGTTCTCGTTCTTCAACATTTATGTGTTGATGAACATGTATTCGCAAAAGACAGCTTTCGTGATTCTGATATAGACCTTTTTCGAGCAGGATTATCAAAATTAGAGGATTCCTACTGGATCATATTGCTGGCTAAGTATCAGGATAAAGACAGAGATATCCAAAACAGGATTTGGAATATTAGCACTATCATAGGCTTTGACAGACTCAGGGGACCAAAAGCAATATTAAAGAGAAGACTATTTCTCTTATCTGCATTGCTTTGGTTAAGGCATCTTAGACTTACAGTCATGATGCCCAAGCAGAATTATGGGAGTTAAAGGTATTCACAGAAAAACTATTGGAGTTTTGGGGCACCAGAATTTAGCAGAATAGGATGAATCACAGCAGATTTAATTAAATCACAGTCTAATATGCTGAAGTCACTTCCTGAGACTGGTCTGTGCACTCACAGTCTGAAACTGACTTTTAATGCAATAAGAGAAACAATTTCATTTAAGGGAATAGTAACATTGCAAACTATTCGGGGGAGGTATTCTTTCAACACCACCCATCTAAATCAGCTTCAGAGAGTATTTCACAATCTTTTTCATAATGCACAGAACATTGAGATTATACTCTAAATTCAGAAAAAAGACATCTTTATTAAGAACCTTCTAATGCAAGAAAGGTAGTTAACAAAATAAAGTTTTGTTAAGTAGTTTACAGTGCTGTTAAGGTCTAGTCTCACTCTAGAGCATAATAGTATCCAGTTAAGGTCACCAGACAACAGGGGTGGGAAACTAAAACAACTTTAGAAGCTATAGTTCACTTTGCTGTTACACACAAAAAGAAAAAGTGTGACACTGGGGTGTCAACAGCTTTTAAAGCTATTCATTTTTCATACAGACACTTAGCACTGCCACATAGTCAATGACTAGAAATACATTTTTTTTGTGGCTTTCAATATAACTCAGTACATAGAGCAGAAAAAAAACTTTATGCATTATGAAGAATTATGATCAGGTCTCTTGTGTTGTCTGCATGGTTGTTAAGAAATTTACCTCTTGAACTTTACCTGATCCTCACCTCACAGCATTAGGTTCTCCGGTTCGATTCTCGGCTGGGGTGCCTTCTGTGCGGAGTCTGCATGTCCTCCCTTTGGTCGCGTGGGTTTCCTCTGGGTGCTCCAGTTTCCTCCCACATCCCAAAGACATGCTGTAGGTGAATTGGACACTCTAAATTGTCCCTAGGCATGAATGCGTGCATGTGTGTGCCTTCTGTGGAAGGTTGGTTGCCGGGCTGGCAAGTCGACACTGTAAAACTCCACTGCCAATCATGAGCGGACATGCGATCCACTGTGGTGACCCCTAATCGGGAAAAGCCGAAAGAAGAAGAAGGAGAAGAAAAAGTTTACCTGATCCTTCTTTTGATGTGAATGTCTCAACATCCATGTCTTAAAACATAATAACTTGGCTATGATTGGAGACTTGATCATAATCCTGTATATTTGACAAACTTTGAACAAAACATCAAAATTGCTCTAGTTGGAGAAACAGGAGACTGCTGGTTTCAGTAATGCCTCAAGTGGTGATAGGCCGCTGTTACTTGTGAGATCATCTCTAGGTCTGCAGTCTAATAACTCTTCTAAGTTTGCCGATGGATACCACCCACAACTGCTGCAAACAATCAGCCTGATTATTTAATAATTTATTAAAGACTCCTGAGTATACTCAGTAACTTATAAGTTATATGATATAGATTCATTTAAATTAGCTTAACAGAGAAAAGTAGCATATAAATACTGCTCTGTAAGTCATGCTACTGTTTATATTGTTTTGTCTGCACCTTGGTTTAAGGAGCACATACTTTCAGATATTAAAAAAGCAGCATTTTGAAGATGTTTTCTTTAATAGGTTCACTGGTATATACTAGGCTAATGACTGCTGGGGTTTTTATAAACCTAGCCAAGCATCCCAGTTGCACCCCACAAATTTATTTGCCTTGCAGGTTATTTTAAGGAGTATATGTAAGCTAGGGTAAGATTTACAGGCTACCATTAGTTTTTTACATAGTGTCATAATGTATTTTTCTTGTGACCTTATTAGTTTCAGATATATTCACAAAACAATTTCTTCTAAAGTGCATCAAATTAATGTTTACTTTTGTGGAGTGGGAGACTGGTTTAGCACATTTTAAGAAGCTAGATCATGTAAGTTAAATGCAACTGAAAGTTAAACAATTGATAGAGTAATAACAACAGTAGAAGATCATAAGGATATTTTTGATTAAATAGTGTAATAATGTGAGCATGTAGTTTGTTACATTATGCCAAGCTTTTTGCTTCCAAACCTGTAAGTCTTCATTTTGTCAATAGATGGCTCTGTTGTACTCTGTTATAATCCATTAAAAATTCTATACAGCTTTCCAAGCAAAAATCATGCAATTGCTTCATTTCTGTGATTTATGTCAGGCTGTGAGAGATAAGAACTTGGCCTTGAAAAATGGTTAGCAGACGCTTCTGGATCAAATCCACATGTTGGGAGAATATTGGTAAGGCTGGATAATGGGTGGCGATTACACCCCAACCCATACACAAAATTAGACATCCATTTGTATAACATTACTATCCGGTTGGTTTACAAAAAGTTACTGATTTTTTGAATAAGATATATGTCATTAAAGTACCAGTGATTCTCCAATTAAAATTCAAGGAGTAATGACAGAAGACTGACTTGCTTTTTTTTTTTTTGCAGTTTCTCTAGCTGCCAACTTAAATTCAGATAGCATTTTTGTGATCCTATTCCCCTAGGATGGGGGGAAAATCTTCAGCAAAAAAAAGTGTTGCAGGTCTGAGAAAGCTCTTCAAAAACAGTTTTTGATCTCTCAATTCTATTTTTTTAATTTCATGTCTGATAATTTAAAATAATAAAAATATGCTCAGTGGCCTCAGCCATACTTTGCTGTATATAAGGCTGCCAGCTCTCTAGTAAATGTGATTACTTTTTTCTTTTATTATGTCTCATTAGAAAGGTCAGCAAAAGGGAAACTGTCTAACCAGGAAGAGTATGTTAAGCTACAGCTTGCTTACAGCTGCATTTGGGAGAGCACTAAGAACATAAGTGTCTTATGAAGGTCAGCATAGCATGTGAATGGGATTTAATGACATTCAGTCTACGTCTTCAGATTAGCAGCTGAGAGTTCTTGCCCATTCTGCTGCGTGTTACCTTAGATGCCCTGAGTTATGTCTCTGCAAGTGATTGCAGGGGCCGCTGTGTCTCTGTTTCACCATAAAGAGGAGGTCTGCAGGAAGATCTTTCTAAGTGCTTGTAGGTACAGCTATGTAAAATGCATTGCCATTTTCCCATATTTTCAGACTGTTATGATTTGTACTATTTATAATCACATAACTCAAAATGTACTTGGAAGTCCACACCTCTTTTACAGTTCATCTGTTTCAATAGAAATCATGCTCTATAAGGAAAATGTGTAGCAGGTATTATACTAAAAAAAGTGAGAACAGTTATACTGTGAATCGGATCATCTCGACTGGAAGTCAATAGCTCCGGATTTATTGTTTTAAGTATAGGCTGAAAATGTATGTCCAATAATTTGTTCACGTCAGGCAAAAGAATGCATTTTCAGTAATGAGCTGGAAGGTATTGCAGGGGAAATCAAAGGGAAAATATTTATAATCATTTAAGCAAGGGGAAAAATTGTACAACAAGAAGAGGAATTACACTGATGTACAAGTGAAAATTGAAAGGTTTTATAAGAAAAAAACAAGGAGAGAAGGTTCACAGAAGGTATGTATCTCAGATCTACAAAACTAGTGGGAGGCACAATATTCAAGAGTACAGGTTTGAGTCCTTCAACTTTCAAATCCCCATTGTGTCATTCTGTGCAGGTCACTTAACCAAACAGTGCTCCTGGGTCACTCCTAAAAAGGTTTCTTTGTCTAGTGGGCTTTACCAGTTAACAAATAGATTAAAAATACAGCAACTATCATGAGAGCCTAAAAACCATTCTTCATGCCTTCCTCTCTTATGCTAGTGTTTTATTATGCTGTAAGTTATGCTGCATAAATCCAAGATTTCTTTTCATGGTGAAGCATTTATTAGTTATTCGCTTTGTCTTGAGTTTCAGGTTCCTATTACCAAATCAAAGAGGCTAAACATCGAACGGTCTTAACATTGGAAATGCTGTTCAATGATGTTAGTGATGATGATTTTTGTCAGAGTGCAGTACAGTGAAGATCAGAATATTTGCCCTTTCCTCACTGTAGTGCGATTTCGAAGTTGGTATATATAATTAACGTGGGTCAAGGTCCGGCATTTTTGGCCTTTAGGCTGTTCGATGTTTATTGTCTTCAGTATAGGCCTTTGAGTTTCTACTGCAAAGCTGAAATTTTACATTTCTTTAATCTGAAAAGTTTAGTTCAGTAATTAGGTGAAATTGCCTCTTATAATAAAATCTATTTTATTCCAAACTCTAAATGGCATAGATAAAATTCTTGAGCTGCTAGAAATCCAATGAATTCATTATGTGGAATCTAGTACTTAAGCTGGGCATGTATCCTGCTGTTTCCTTGCCATATATCCAGATCTGATCATATCCATTTTTTACTTGGCCAAGCCAGAGCTAATCATATAAGAGACCCTTACTCATACAAAGTGCCTAGAATTATAGGAGTTCTCCAAAACAGTTGCAAAAAACATATTATACACGACTCCTTGAGAAAGGATGCTCTGTCTGAAAATGATTGACTGTTGTGGTCTCTGTTGTCCAAAATATTATTTTCTGAAAGCTTAATGAATTGAAAGTCGTGATGGAACTTAAGGCACTACTATTATGATGTTGCTTGTATGGTTATAGTGAAAATACTGCTGTGGTCTCTTGGACTTCAGAAAACATAATTTGAGTGCATGGAGAGGCTGAGAAAAGTTGTGTTAATCAGGAGAGGTAGTATATATTCCATCTTATATACTATCATCTGTTAAATCATGGATCTATTTCTTTTGCACCTTCACTTAATGCTTCAACTAACTTATACCAATGTCTTGGACACAAATCCAATCTTGTTAGCAGAAATGAATGAAAAGATATTCAAGAGCTCCTCTACAGCTCTTTGGTATTCTATTGTAAGATTATGATTGCATAAGCATGTAGTGTATCTGTAGTCCAGACTCACACAGTTGCTTTGACTGCAGAAAGAACAGCAACAAAAGGATATACATTAGACAACTTCACTCTGCAAAGAAATTAAATAATGACTTAATGTGACCATACATACAATTCATACAAATCAGAGAAAGCAATGCTATAAAGCAAAGTTTGTGTGTTGGGAGTCAAGCCTTTCAGTTATGGTTCCATCTTTTAGAAGGACAGACATTTCTTCTTGGCAGGAGTCATAGGTTCATAGGTACATAGGTGTGTACTAGGCTAATGACCCTGGAGCCTTTACAAGCTAAGCCCATAGGATTACCCTGGCATCATGCCACCCGAGCTTAGTTCCCAGTGCCTCTGTTGAGTAGAGCCATTGGAGTGATCCTCGGGGTGAATTTTTTATTTCCCATCTACTCATCAAGATTTTTCTTGAAGAGGGCCAGTGAGGCAGTCCTCTTGACATGTATGGGAAGTCTATTCCATAGCATGGTCAGTCTCTGGGTTATGAACCTTTCCCTCCAGCTTGTTCTGTTGATTGTGGTAATGAGGTTAAGGTCTCTGGAGCATGTAGTGCGGAGGGATTGGGATTTCTTTAGATGTAGCATTTCTAACAGAGCTGGGTCAGACATGGCTTTGCAAGTCAAGCAGAGATCATCTCTAAGTAGGTGATATGAGACAGAGGATAGTTGGATTTATTTGAGTCTATGCATACAGGACAAGTGTTTAAGGCCTAGGATCCTCTTTGTGAGGTACTTTTGTGGCCTCTCCAATTGTTACAGGTGTCTAGTGAGGTACATGCCAAATGAGACATTGTACTTGATGGTTGGCCTAATGAGGGAAGAGTAGAGGGAGACAATGATATCTTTCTTCCTGGATGCAGAACCCTTAGTAATGAGATGTGCCACATAGAAGGACTTTCTGACCACAGTGGCAATGTGGTGGTCAAAAGAGAGGTTGCTGTCAACCTGTGTTCCCAGATCTCGTATGATGCCTTCTGTGTTTAGTGGACTACCATTGATTCATGGGAACTGTCTCAGTGAGGCCTTTCTGTAGGATGTCAACATCACTTGGGGAGTCAATTATGGCTCCCAACTTGTAATCATCTGCAAACTTTGACAGCCAGAGTCCATTCGGGTTTGCCTGGACTTCAGAGAAGTAGATACCAAACAGGAGAGGACCCAGGACCGAACCCTGTTGGACTCCACTCATGACTGGTCAGCAGTCTGACTTGGAGTCAGCTACTTTCACACTGTGGGTTCTATCTGTGAGCCAGTTTGCAACCAACCTAGTGATATAGGGGTTGATGCCTAGCTTAGTGAGTTTTTCTATGATTCCTCAGTGGGGAATGGTATCAAAGGCCTTGGCCAGATCTAGGTAGGCTGTATGAACCACCTTGCCTTCATCCACAGCTCTGTTGACTGACTCAAAGAAGTCAACCAGGTTAACCAGGCATGATCTACCCTTCACAAAACCAAACTGTGTGGGAGCCAGAGTTTGGGGATTCCCTATATCCTTGTTTATTAGTTCCATGATGATGCATTCCATAGCTTTGCATATCAGACTTGTCAGGCTAATGGGGTGATAGTTCCCAGGGTCTGTAGTCACTCCTCCTTTGTGGAGAGGGATGACTGTAGCAGTGCGCCATTCGTTAGGGACAAAGCCGGAGGTGAGGCTGTTATTGAACAGGGCACACAGGTAAGGTGCCAGTTCACTCTGTAGTTCATGTAGAACACAGCCAGGGATATTGTCAGGTCCCATAGAAGCTGTATTATTGGCCTTGAACAGTGCTATTTTAACTTGTGCAGCAGTAATACTGGGTGCCTGGCAATCTACTGGTAGTGTGATTGATCCTTTGCGGGGGAGAGGGGTAAATTTGGCACTGAATCTGTTGGCTAGTATATTGGCAATATCTGTTGGCTCGGTATAGGAGGTGACATTGTGCAACAGCTCCAAGCAGATCTGGGTATTGCCATGGAGAGTCTTTACATAACTATAGAAGACCATGTGGTTGTCTTTACTATCTGCTGCAATTCTGTTTTCATAGCTAGCTTTAGAGGATTTGATGAGGAATCTCAACTTTTTGTTGAGGCTGATAAGAGAGTTTTTCCAGTCTTGGGACTTCACCTTATTCTGCATCAGTTTCCTCCTTCTGTTGTAGAGTTTGTTTATGGCAGGAGACCACCAGATTGGCTTCCTTTTTTTGGAGGAGAGTGTTTTGGTTCTATTGGGTACGGCGAGATACATGCATTTGTGTACGTGTTTGGACAGGGCATTAGTGTATGATTTAGCGGTCATGCAGCTGTTTTCTAATTGCATGGGTGCCATGAAGTTTGCCATCTCTGTTTTTAGGAGACCAAAGTTAACTTTCGAGAAGTTTTTCATGGTGGTTACCTTTGCAGGGGTGGGGGTGGGGGGGTGGGAGGGATGTGGATTTCCAAGGTGATTAGTTTGTGGTCAGATCTAATCAGGGAGGAGTTGACTATTGGTATAAAGCAATGGTCAGCCATGTTAGTAATGTCCATGTGAAGGATGTTGCTACCTCTAGTGGGGGTAAGAACGAGCTGGTCCAGGGCATTGGAATTAATGAATTCCCGGAAACATTGGGCAAGTGTATTGGTGCATGAGTAGTTTTCCCAGTTAACGGAGGGGTAGTTGAAGTCGCCCAGTACGAGAGTGTTAGGTTGGACCCTAATATCCCCCAGGGTGCTTAGGAACGTGGAGTGTGAGTCTTGGGTTATGGTTGGGGACCTATAGCAGGCTATGACCTGAATCACTGTCTTACCCAATGTTAGCTGCACCTGAAATATCTCTGATGCATTATGTTGGGCTACCAGTCTGGATGTGTGCACATCCTTTATGAATATGGAAACACCATTGCCTTTAGAGCTTCAGTCCAAGTTCTGCGGCAGAAAGGTGTGGAATGAGTTATATCCTGGTAGTGTAGGGGTGCTTTCTGCTGCATTGAGCCAGGTCTATATTATACCACAAATGTCAATGCTCACCATTTTACGGAGTGCTTTGAGCAAGTGCATTTTGAGATTTAGACTTCTAGCATTGAGCAGCATGACCCTCAGATTGCATTTGTTTGTAGCTGTTACTGTGGTGATTTGGTCTTTGGAACACTGCCTAAAAGAGGCACTATAGGGGTGGCAAGACCCTTGGCCAGTATCCAAAAGCCCAGGGGTGACAGATGCAGGCCATCTCTGGCAAAACATTGAGGTCTGTCAATCATGTCATCCTAGGCAGACAGATACTGGATCCCCTTAGAATGACACCAGATACTTAGCCAATTATTGAAATCAATCATTTTCTGCTTGTACTGTGGTATCATTCTGGGTTATGGTAGGAGGCCACTCAGGGCTAGGGTCATACCCGCCTGGGCTACATAATCCAAGAGATCCTCCATGTCTCTTTTCATGTAGTCCAGGGAGGTACATCTCAAGTCATTTGCATCCACATGTATAATGACAGAGTCATATTTGTACCTATTGTTGAGGGAACTGAGTGCATGCGTTATGTGGCGGATCCTGGCACCTGACAGGCAGCAGCTGACTGTTACTTTCTCCTTATTCAACCTAGTGAGTGGGCCATCAGTGTGCCTCACTATCTACCAGGGTGGGAAAACTGCACTACTCAAAGAATTGCATAGTTCCAGGAGGCAAGGAAAATGTGTGAATTGAATATACACAAAAATAGACTAAAATTATGGAAATCACATTGTTAGAATTAACAGACATGCATCTTAGAATTCAGTATGAAACAACAGTCACAGTTTCTTTCAGCTCACAGTTAATCAGTATGGTGCTCAGTCGCAGAAGGTCCTAACATTTAACATTCATCACCAGTCCTAAAATGTATAAGTTTCACTGCAGAAGGAGTTGAGAGTTGACATCAGATTATGTGTCCATAATCAATGTACACTGGTGTCTGTCACTTTCTCTCTCTTTCACTGCAGAACAGGATTCTTAGCTTGTAACCATGGGAATATCTGAGGTAGAGCTTGCATTAAATGTCATACAAATCAAATGATTAATCTGAGCAGCAGGTTTAATTAACAGGATTAATCTTCCAACTAATCCATCACAACTACTAACCAGTATGTTAAATATAAAAAAATGTATCAACATACTTAACAAACTGAGCAGTCGACTCACTCTGAAATGTAACAAAAAAAGAAAATATGAAAAAACAATGACCAGGTGGCCAAATGACTCAGAGAATACATTTATTAATACATCGGTTAAGCGCCTTTGTCTATATTAGACTATAGACTTCTTCAGTACCACAAAATTGTAAAAATGAAAAATTTAAATTAATAAAGTCTTGCTGTAATGCACCCCCCTCTTAAAAAACAGTTACAATGTTGCAAAGCTCGCCATAAAAATTAAAGGTACTGAAAACAGGATAAAAATGTTACATAAAAACACGAAAACAGCCCCGACATAAAAAATATTACAGTACCGTGAATACCTAGGTTATAATTTGGAGGTTTTAAACTTCAATTCACTAGTAATAGAAATAGCCTCATTTAGTCTGGGCAAATTAGAAACATCAAGCCATATCTGCCTTATCGTCTCTCTATGCAGCAGCCGATTTTGCCAGTTACCTTCATATCTAGTGGAATATACCTTTTCTAAAATGGGAAGCTTAAACTTAGTAAAACTGCTGCAAGAAATAGCATGTCTGGCTAGAGCACTTTTGTTATTCTTTTTACCAATGCTGTAAATATGCTGATAAATTATTTTATTCAAAGCATTATTGGTTTTCCCGACATAAAAAGCCAGGCATGAACAGCACCTAATGAGATATAAAACTGCCTCTGTAAAACAGTTGAATCTCACCCCCAAGATCTGTATCTACATACGGACACTTTTTAGAATGGCCTCATTTAAAAGTTTTATATGAACTGATGTATAGTGTTATTGTTAGTCTTTCCAAAATTCTCTTGATATTTGGTCTGTTCTTAAAAGTACATAATGGGGGGGTGGGGTTCAGAACAAGACTTGAGATCATCATCACATTTTAAGATAGATTAATTTCTATATAAAATATTCTTAAAGTCTACAGGGTCTAAGAAATAATGCATGATCATATTGTAATTATAAAGATGTTGTTAAGGATAATTGACATCATTAACATGATTACATACCAGCTTATTAGAATCAAGGCTCTAAGCATATTTATAACTTCTTTTGTGAAGAACTTGTAAGTAAAAATTATCCAGAAAATAATGATTTCAGAAAGTCTGATGGATGCTCACTTGGTTCCTTACAAGATACTGTTTCATTTACATTTTTTTTTTAATTTTAACATCTAAAATTTTTTTGGATTTCAAGTTGGGCCAGAGCATCATGATTTATTTTTGAAGAGCTTTACCTTGATTCCTTTGTTCTTGACTAACCTTTAACACACAATACTGGATTTAAAAATGTTTACTAGAAAATTTAATTTGCAAGTATTGTTTGGTGGTGAGATTAATATTGAGCCCTTTAGTGGCAATTTTAAATGTAAAAGTCTTTTCAATCCTCCTTGTATCCAACTATTAATGTGTTTGAAAAGTCTTCTGAACAGATTAGAAATTTGTTGAAAAGTAAGAGAGAACAGAAATTTTATAACCTCACCAAAGAAGAAAGATTTATTCTTAACAGTATTACTTTTAATGAGTACATCAGATGTATGAAACCAGACAGTGGTGGGGGTCTGGTTATTATGGACTTGGTGGATTATACCAGTAGGATGACATCATTGCTTACTGATGAAACAGTTTATCAAACTCTGTCTGTGAATGAAATTAATACTGCTTACAGGGCTATTAATATTTTTCTTGATGGACTTCTGTTGTTTGACAATATTTCCTTTGATTTATTCAGTTTTCTGAAAGTTCACTTCCCCGTTATCCCTAAAATCTTTGGAATTCTTAAGATTCATTTGAAATTATTTAGTCCACCATTGCAACCCATTGCCGCTGCTGGTGGCTCAATCACTGAGCCTTTTGCAAAATGTATTGATTGTAAACTTAAACTTTTGTTCAAAGATTTTTCACATGCTCTTAATGACTCGGGATTTTGTTGATAAGCTTGGGAATATTACATGTTTTTAGAACTGTTTACTGGTTACGATGGACTTGCTCACTATTATTCCACATGAGCTTGGTTTGGTGAAGTGTTGTTAAAGTTTAAATTATTGTCAGACAATGAAGTTAGACTAATTTCTGATTTTACAGAATTGATCCTGAATAAAAGTTTTGTTTTCTTTGATGGCAAATATTTTAAACAATTGAAAGATGTTGCTATGGGGGCCACATGTGTCCCCACTTTTGCTAATGCTGTGTTACTTAGGTGGGAAATTGAGGCTGTTTTCAGACTGGATCTTTTTGAAAACTGTAAATGTTATTTCCGTTACCTTGTTAATATATTTGTGTAGTGGTCTGGCAACATGGAGCAACTTTATAAGTTTCTTTTTTTAAACACCTTTATTGAATCATCACTTGTGACACAAGCAAATTTACATTTATACAAAAGTAATCAAATTATATTTAATTAACATTAAGAAATGAGTTGGAAACATCTTCTACATTTTTGAAGTTTACACACGCTGTTAACAGTTATAATACATTTTTGTATGCTAAAGTTAGAAAAAGGATTAATGGAAGATTTCAAACCTCTATTTTCAGAAAAAACATCTTTTGTAATATGTTCTCGCATTTTAAATGTAGTCACCTATTACATCAAAAGAAGGGTGTTGTTAAAAGCCAGTTTATTAGTCTCTAGATTAACATCTGATGATAAGAAATGTAGAGATCAGTTCAACAAGTTGAAAGCTATGTTCCTGGAATGTGGTTACTCATAAACAATGGTGGATAATTTTTACTTATAAGTTCTTCATGAAAGAAGTGATAAATATGGTCAGATTATAATCAAGGGACTACAGAGCCTTGATTCTAGCAAGTTGGTATGTAATCATATTAAAAATGTCAATTATCCTAGACAGTATCGTGACAATTACAATAATATGATCATATGTTATTCTGATTCCCCTTTATAATTGGGAAATACTGAAATCTCGAATTTCAATATTTCGCGACCATAAAGGTGAAACCTTCAAACACCGAACATTCACAATCCCGAAACTACAAATCTCGAACACACAGCAACACATAAACCACAACACCCACACTACACAAAAACAAAACACCACACATCCACATACCTACACTACACATAAGCAGGGGGCAAGCCCCCCTGCACCCCCCCATGTGGGAGGTACACCCCCACCCCGTACTTATATACTAACTCTGAGATTGCACAAACAGTAAAGGGCAGTATGCTCACATCCAGACATTCTGCAGTCCCTCGCACACACACACACACACACACACACACACACACACACACACACATACACACACACATCACATATAGACAAACACCAATGCATCCAACAATTACACACTCATACGTTCACCTTCCTACCCTAACCCACACATACAACTTACAGTCTCACATACACTCAAACTCCCATCCAAAACCCTTACATAACATTCACTTACCTTGATTCCTCGTAAATCCATACACTATGCCAAACAACATCCAAACCAAACAGTGCACGTCATGTAATGTAAAGACATAACTGTGAATTTGAAATATTCAAATTCGCGATTATGCACTTGCAAAATTATAAAAATTTGCCTTTATGGTCGTGAAATACTGAAATTTCAGATTTCAGTATTTTGCGATTATAAAGGGGAACCGTTATTCTATAGATGCTGTAAACATTAAGAATATTTTATATAGAAATTGGCCTATCTTACAATGTAATGATGATCTTAAGTCTTGTTTTGAAAAAAAAACATTATTTACTTTTAAGAATAGATCAAACATCAAGACAATTTTGGAAAGACCGATAAGAATACCATACAATGGTTCATATAAAACTTTTGTGTGTGGCTATTGTAATCAGTGTCCATGTATAGATACAGATCTTGGGTGTGAATTATCGGAAAAGTTATGCAGATGGATGATTAATGGGAGATTCAATGGTTTTGCTGAGAGTTGTATATCTCACTAGATGCTGTTCATACCCTGCTTTTTATGTTGGGAAAACCAATAATGCTTTGAATAAATTAATTTATCAGCACATTTACAGCATTGGTAAAAAGTACCCTAGGCAGGCAAGGTATTTCTTGCAGCATTTTTTACTAAGTTTAAGTTTTCGATTGTAGAAAAGATATATTCCACTGGATACAAAATCGGCTGCTGCATAGAGAGATGATATGGCAGGTACAGCCTGATGCTTTTAATTTGTCCAGAATAAATAAGGCTATTTCTATTACTAGTGAATTGAAGTTTAGAGCCTCCAAATTATAATCTAGGTATTTACAATCCTGTAATTTTTTTTTTTTATGTCGGGGCTGTTTTCATGTTTTTATGTAACATTTTTATTCTGTTTTCTGTGCTTGTACCTTTAGTTTTTATGGTAAGCTTTGCAACATTGTAACTGATTTTTTTTTTAAAGAGGGGGGTGTGTTACGGCAAGGCTTTATTAATTTAAATGTTTTGTTTTGACAATTTTATGATTCTGAAGAAGTCTATAGTCTAGTATAGATGAAAGTGCTTAACTGATATATCAATAAAGTTATTCTCTGAGTCAGTTTGCCACCTAGTCATTGTGTTTTCATATTTATCTGCATTCTTAAATATTGCAATCAGTGTGTTCTAACATGACAGAGAGCATCTCTTTTTCCAAAATTTTACCTGGTGCTTTAAGCAAGCTCTCACAGTCTGTCAGAGCCTCAGTTTTTGAACTAAATCGATGCTCATAAACTCATCTTGAAAATGCCCTTACTTTAAGGCTGTTGGGTAATTATGTTAATCATACTGTCAGTCTTTTTTCTATTCATAGAGTACATTTGAATTGCTCTTCTTGTTGTCTTGTAAATTATGATTTGAAACAACTGTTTTGATTATTTTATTAAGTGTACTTGCAATATAATTATAAGGTAGCATATACATGAGTTATAAATACTTGCTAATTCTAACCAACCTACACATTTCAGCTATGTCCTGCCTGCTTTTACAGTTTGTATTCATATACATCTGGCCTAAAATGTATTGAGGTAGAGTGAGTGGCAGACTGAGAATCCTATAAAATATTTTTTCTTACAGTGGTGAGGGGTATTTAATGCATATGCATTTTTATTCTTGTTTTTTGTTGACCGAGTAAGGCCCACTACATTTGTAGCCTCTTTTTACCAGGGGAAACTTGGGCAAGGTACCAGGGAAATTCCCTATGGCTGTTATATTTTCATTTGTTGCTTGAAATTTTGATTTCTTTTCTTTTCTTTCTTTGTTAATTGGTTTAACTTTTATGGTACAGAAAAATAAATGATAGTATAAGTAAAAATGTCCACTAAAGCTACTCTCTACTATTTTTTAGTAAGATCAATGTGATTTTTTACATTCAGCTAAGTTATCACCTTCTCAGCAGATAGGACCTCAGTTTATTTAGCTTCTCATCTGAAGAGCAGAATCTCAGGAGTGCAGCATTCGCCTTATACTGCACACTGCACTACAGTGCTAGTATCCAAACACCTACCCTTGGATTTAGAAAGGCTTACTGCAATGAGGAAGCCTTAATTAGTAGGATTCTGCATCACACTAAGATTTTTCCTCTCATGGGGTTGGTAGCACGGACAGTGGTCTCACTGGTGGAACCACATGCTAATGTGGCAGCCTGGGGAAGTGGCTAATGTTAAGCAATCATGTGCTGTTCCCTGGAAATTTCTGCAGCTCCTAACTCAGATTCAGAGATTCACTCTACTAATATAAATTTTTCTCTAAGAGGAAAGGCGTAAGCCATCTTTTGACAGCATTCACCCATTAACTGCTATGGGAGTACTCATGGTATAGGTAAATTTAGCAGAACCTTGGTTGTGTGTGTGTGTGTGTGTGTGTGTGTGTGTGTGTGTGTGTGTGTGTCTGTATATGGACATGTTTGTAGGTGCATGATTTTAGCTGAATGGATGTTTGTACAGATGTGTGTGTGTTGTGTGTGTGTGTGTGTGTGTGTGTGTGTGTGTGTGTGTGTGTGTGTGTGTGTGTGTGTGTGTGCGTGTGTATATACGTATGTTAGTCTGTCTAGGTGGTCACACTGTGGGAGGTAGGTAAAGGATATCTAGTGTGTGTGTGTGTGTGTGTGTGTGTGTGTGTGTGTATACGTATGTTAGTCTGTCTAGGTGGTCACACTGTGGGAGGTAGGTAAAGGATATCTAGTGTGCATGTGTGTGTGTGTGTGTGTGTGTGTGTGTGTGTGTGTGTGTGTGTGTGTGTGTGTGTGTGTGTGTGTGTGTGTGTCTGTGTGTGTGTATAGACGGGATGTCCATGCTACCATGATATGTGGGCTAGTAGGGAGAACACTAGTGCGATTAGGTGTGAATGCACAGTGTTAAGACTGTGCAGCTTTATCATGCCTCTAAATCGGAGCTTCTTTCCATTGTGCTCATTGAACAAACTACACTGGCCAGTTAGCATGGACACAGAAAATCTCTCTGAATTCCAGCATCAGTGTAGGAAACTAATATGCATTCTTTTAATGTTCTAGTATTAGAGGCAAATATGTTACCTGTTGAGTCAATGATACTTCAAAATTCTTACCAATTTATTTATCATTTTATTGTCAGTTTATTTGAAGAAATAAAGCAAACTGAAGCGAGGACTGTTGTGGGTCAGCAAGTTTAAAATTCCATGAAAAATGTCCAAGAACGTTGTAAATGAAGTATTATTAGTTTATTTTAATGTTTCTCTAATAAAAGGTTGTTTTACTTCTGGAATTACTTCATTTACAATGTTTTTGGACATTTTCATGGAATTTTAAATTTGCTGACCCACAACAGTCCTCATTTCAGTTTGCTGTTTTTGGTTTGTTCTGTTGCCTTTTGATTTTGAACAGATAAAGTACTAACATGAAGTAATAAAATTATCCAGGTTGTATGTAAATATCATTAAAATGTATTTTTTAAATTAAACAATATTTTTTATGCATGCATATGTAAAATACATTCAGTGCAGAACACAATTATAAGAGCAACTGAGTGATTTAGGCAAAACCAATAAAGTGAAATGTGTCTGGCCTGTTAAATAAACCTAATGCTCAAAGCGCAAGTTCAAACATGAATAGCTACTGACTTCAAAGACTATGATCAACATGAGCTATTGGCAAGAAACATAAAAAGAAAAGAAAAAAAGCCTACTGTTTGACCTCTTTTACTTGTAAAGACATTCTATATATTTTAATGATGATGAAGTAGAGCTGATGAGGCATCTGATAAAAATGGGTTAGTCATATCCTGCACTAGAGACAGCAGTATATATCTTTAGCAAGTTAAGCTGTTCAAAAGGTGAAATGGGGCATGCCATTTAATGTGCTGTGTACAGAATGAACTCATATTATCTACTGACTTCAAAAGATTTACTGAATGACTTTGTGTTTATGACGGGGTATAGAGATCTATAAAACTTATCTATTAAGGGTTTTAATTGAAAGAAACAGTGGAAACTGAACAGAAAACTGCTTGAAATATTACATGATAGATACCCTATATAAGGAGAAAGACTTGCAGAACTCAAATGGCTCATCAAAGATCCTGATATTGGGCCTTTTACATGAATAGTGCTATGTATGAGCTAGGAATATGTATTTGCTATATTTATAAAATGCATGCATAACCAATAACTTTCAAAACCTATTTTCCATCTTGACCGTAACAGGTATTCTGAATTCCAGTAAATGGTGTAGGTCACTAATAATATCAACATTTAAATGACAAAGGTATATCGATTTATTTGTTTTATTTATTACATTTGTTTACCAGGGTACTGCACTGAAAAAAAATTTCAGGCACAGCCTACACACTTTCATGAGGTCCAGTTACAAAAATATGGATTATACAGCTGTGTAACAGAGTAAAATGAATTAGATGTACTACGTACCATATAACCATTTTATATATCTCTCATAAGAATAAATTCACTTGAAAAGAAGGTGTCATATTGAATAGTCCCCTAGTATTAATGCTTGCTTACTTACACAGGAATGTAAGTTGTTATACATTTAACATTAGAAAATCCATTACTTTTTAGTTATTCAGTATTTTCCTTCATATCTTTTTTTCTTTTTGTATGGTTTTATGCATTACTCTAGTAGGCAGAACATTTGCATCAGTATGGCACTCCTAGGCTTATGGTCTCTTAATGCTATGACTGAGAGAGTTATGTCTAGAATAACCATAGCGGACTCGAGTCATCAGCTTCCAGTGTAGCTGGCAAGTGATGTAGTACTGCCAGAAGTAATGAGTATGAGAGTCGAGCAGAGATGCTGGCTTTACCTACAGTGGTGATATTCTTACTCCCAGCTACTGATATTCCTTTTAAGCTACTGTTTGCAATGTGGTGTGGTTTAGGAGTATTGCCCCACCACTTAAGGTGACAGTGTCATACAAACCTGCTCACAAGCCTAGGCTGGCTTTTGAGCTATTCTACCTGCTATTGTGAGACCTGGTCTCTCCTGTGACTGCAGGAAATAGCCCACCCTCACCAGCATATTATCCTGCTTGTTATTCATCTGCTCCCTGTGCCAGCTAAAACAGGTGCCCATGACAGTAATTGAACTGGGTTCACCTGAGCCATACTCGGGACTGAATCTTTCAATGCCAGCATAGCTGGCTACTTCTATTTTTCCCTCATAATTATTATTGCAATGCTTTATTTGTTTCATATATTTGTCTCAAGGTTTTGATCATTCACACTTCACTGATGGCATATGTTTTCTATACCTGTACAAACCCACATTAACAGCTTTTCAGAGCTCAGAATATCCTCCTCTGACTCTTTGTGATAGCAAATTGGCTAAGCCTCTCCCATTATGGAAAGACTACCCCCATTCATAGAAAGTCACTATTGTTTTCTGTTAAACTGTCACATGACTATGTCTGAAAACTGGCATTTCTACCTACTAATCCTACTAAGTAGTGTTATCTGCTTTTTCTATCTTATATACATAAATCTTTTCTGATAATTATCCTCTTCTGTGTCATGGTTTATAGCAATAGATCGACACTGCTTTTCCCGAAAGCAAAAACTCCAAAAATGCTTTGCTGAAAATGCTTTTGGTGAAACTCAGTGTAAATCTTTTTTGGCAGATGGGCAAGCTGTCCTGCACCCTCAATTGTGTGGGTGGGGGGGCACCCCCATACTCACACCCCTGAACTTAAATATATCTACTGTGAGGCTGCACAATAGTGGGGAAAAGGGAATTCTTCACTATTGGTGAAAGTGCTTTTGGTATATCACATTTGCTGAAATGGCATTTGCCTAATCTGCCATCAACAGCTTGACACACTCCCACGTGAAGGTTCAAGAATGTAATAAAAAATCTATTTTTTCCTTATCCATCTAGCATAGAAGAATATTTTTATATTGTGCAGTTATATTCTCCTATATTTTATGATTATCTCAAATTTTATGGGATTTTTTTTTCTTCGCTTGTGGGCAATCCTTCTTGTGAAAAGAGGTAAAGACAGTTGATGAGGCTGCCAGATTCAAAATAGACAGTGTAACTCTACTACTCTTCATATCTTAAAAGAACATTTTGGAAGTGGAAGTGGAGTCGATATCCAGGTTCACAGGCTCCAACCCAAAAAATGCTGGCAGAGTATAACTGCAGATAAGTGAGCTTTACAAACAATACAGTTAGATTATGACATAGAATTTGTTATGAAACCACAAATGCAGTGTATTTCACAGATGCTCTTTAGATAGAAAGGATTTACATAATTCTGACAATGCTAATTTTTCTACTACCTCTTTATCAACATCTAACTAGAGTGAGGCAACTGTTTGTCTTGTATCTTTGAATTTTTAGTTACTGGATGAATATTATGATAAAAATATGCATACCTAATACCTTAGCTGTTAGAACATTTAATTATTTAATTCATGTGGTTTCATATCAAAGTTCCAGTTTAGATCAAACTCTGGAAATCTATTTTTAGCCATGTTACTAACATCATAAAAATGAGTTACTACAGTGAACAAAACAGGAGTTCACACATTGATATATGCATGTGAGGCTCTAGAAGCTTCATTAAGGACAGATATGTTATATGTGGTTTTAGTTAGAGTTGTGTGACTTAAAACAGTCTTACAGACAGGATTTCAGAGCCAGATTATTTAATATTCCATTGACAAAGGATTTTTTATTTGGCCAACCAGTCAGTGGTTATTGTTAATTTAGAAAAGAAAGGTGAAATGAGATTCTCATTTGAAGATGTGCATGTACCTCTTATTTTTCAATATTTAGAGTCGCAATACAGATAAGAAACCATTTTATAGAAAAGGAAATGCTTTCAGCAGTTCCTTCATCAAAAGCAATATAAAGGACAGCAAGTTAATTGCAATTCACAACAAACAGGAAAAAGCGGATACAATCAGAGAGTTTCAAAATGTCTGCTTTAACTCATTTTTATTCCTTTTTCTACCCCAGTACCTCTAGGAGGCAAGTTTCAGGGTTAGCTTTCTACATGACAAGACATAACTGCGGACAAACTGGCTTTTCAAACAATACAGTTAGGTTACAAGATAGAATTTTTCAGAAACCAAAAATGCAGTGTGTTTCACAGACACCCGGTATCAAGTATGACAAACTTTACAGCTGATGTCAGTCGTTAATAAAAGTGCAATAGAGGTATTACATTTCAGTCAAAAATATCAGAGGTTTTACCCCATGCTGTTTTTACCTCTAGAGGCCAGCACTTCAACATCAGTTACAGATTTATTGAATTTCAGCACATTCTTAAAATAATTTTCTTTCATAGAGTAAGACTCCTTTATGGCAGTTTTTGAGATACTAAAGATGCCTATGTTAAAATTCTAATTAGATCATCTCACAAAAAGTACCACACATTCCAGTTAGTACTGGATCATTCCAGGTTTTCAAATCTGCCATTTTAAGTATTCAGGATCTATAAAACGTTTATCAAATGTTAGCTCTAGTTTGGCACATGATGCAAAAGACATGGGAATTCTTCACACAGCTCAACATCACTGTGCTCTTCCAGTCTCATTAGAAGTAATAGTAAATTATACAAAGTTTTTTCTGACTCCTTCAACACCAGTAATGTTTCTAGTGGCAGACATATATTCTTCCTTGTTCACAACAGAGAAGAAGAGACCCTGACTGCCTTAAAATAATTATCTCAACAATCTCCCAGGCAGTTTCTGGGGGATCTGGTCTACACATCTCATTGCATTCTTCTAGCCCATCATGTAAGACTTCACGTGAGAAAGTCTTAGTGGCATCTCAGAAATCTATGGAGCCAGTCTTAAGATCCACTGACATGATGCTTCTTATTCTGCAGTGCATAAAGAAAGAATTCTGGTGATGGGCAGATATGGCAAACTTTTCCAGGTGTTTGATGAGGCCTTCCAAAGAAGAATTTGCTGTTAATTATTGGATTTTGGCTGGAGAAAGTACTTTCATTCCTATGAGTGTTGGTCAGCTTAACAGGAAATGTCACTGAAGGAGATGAAAGCAGGTTACAAGGTTTAATTAATAGCCAGCAGTGTAGGCTCATGCTATTGGACTGCAGGACTGCAGCCCACCAGCTATACAATGAAGATAGCTGCAAGTCCCAGAACTGCACATGCATGATTGGCAAGTTCCTATCCAGACTGCTGTTTAACCAGTCCATATCAGAAGTACGCATGCATGCTCATCTGGACTGCCATTTCATCAGTCCAGATTACACAGAGAGGCATCTGTACACCAATGCTCAGAGGTCTATGTGGTTTGTAATCACATAGACTGGAAGAAGATCAGACTGCAATGTCTGCAGTCATGTACATGAGAAATCAGATTGCAACATCCACTGATTGGCTCCTGGGAAGGAAGGGAAAGGGGATTTGTATTTGGCGCTCAGGATACTGTCTCTCAAGGAATTTGTATTTGGCACTCCATTTGCTGGAAGGAATATACTCTAAGGGAAAGGATGCTACAAAACAGGACTATACAGGTACTGTGTGTGCTACAAAGCAGGAATATACAGGCAGTGTGTATTCTAATGGAACGGATGCTACAAAACACTTTTGTGTGTGTGTGTGTGTGTGTGTGTGTGTGTGTGTGTGTGTGTGTGTGTGTGTGTGTGTGTGTGTATGTGTGTGTGTATGTGTGTAAAATGCCCCAGTTAAGTATACTACCTGGGGAGTAGAGTTACTCAGACTCAAACCCTGTACCTTGGGTACAGGTAGCAAGAACCTGAATTCCCTACCCACCACCATTTGTAAAAACTGTTGAGATTTTTGCCTCATATTTTTGTTCTGTTTTGTTCTGTTCCCTCATAAAATCTGTGGTTTTCTGGATTTTTGTAATCAGTGAATGACAGGCATTTGAATTTCAGACTTCAACCTTTTATTATAGCAATTTTCTAAGTTTATAAGATCAATATTTGAAAATGTCCCTATTTTTGGGGCAGTATTCCCCCATTATTAGCTTTGTTCAGGTGTTTTGTGCTAAGTGGTGAAGAGCTATGGTGAGAACTGAATTCACTAAATGATAGCCATTTAAGTTTCAGTCTTCCCATCTTTCAAGAAACAGCTGATATGGCATTGTGGTATGTTGCTCTGACTATAGTGTACAGGGTCCTGGGTTCAAGACTTGACAGTAAAATGCATGATGGTAACACAACATTTTATTCTAGCAACTTTCCAAGATTATACAAGAAATATTTAAAATGTGCCCCTGGTTTTTGGGCTTTTGTCCCCCCCCCAATAAATGTTGGCATTTTCCAGATTTTTTGTGCTGCAAAGTTGAGTGTTGAGTGCATTTTAGAAAGAGCTAAGAGCTTCAGGGGAAGAGAAGTTTAGTGCTGCTTATGTTGTGTCTGCTTGTATTGTTTAAGAGCATACCAAGTTAAATGCTTACTTTTGATGCAGAAGGCTGTGGGTTCTACTCCCACAGTATTTAGATGCATTGCTGATACTGTACTGTGTTGTACTTTTAAAGGGGGTGAATGCTGCAGTCCTGAGAATGTCCTCTTTGGCGGCGATAACTAGTAACTATGAACCTATCATTTTGCCATCCATTCCCTACTGGAATATTACTAGCGTATCATTTTTTTAATGCAACATAGGCAATGTATTCCTCAAGGGCAACAGGTACTTTTTGTAGATGAAACAATGAAATATAAAGTTGTTTGTAGCAGCAACCTCTTCATTAGTCACAGATCTCTTTAATGTGGAACTATTTAGATGACTTTTACTTCTGCAGAGATTGTGCATATTTACTTATACTGATGGATTGTAGAAGTTTGAGTAGACTTTTATGATGGAAATGTTCTGAATTGGGCAGTTTTGTCATTATTGGTGCATGCATTTTGTTTCATTGTTTAGTGGAAAAATGTTGAAAGTAATAAATTTAAAACATCCTCTAACAACTGTACTATAGTATATAAGGAATATAATTTAATACAATCAGGAATGTGTTTATTGATTATCTGATCAGCTCAGGAACACCCCCTTCCAGTTCTTGGTTGGATGTGTTTGATTAGGAACCAGTTACATCAACTGTCTACAAGCAAAAACTTTTTTGTTACTGAATATTTTCACTGATTGAGTCTGAATGCTACTGAAAGAGGTGATGCCAGATTGAAGTAATCACTTCTCTTAGATCTTCATTTTATTTTTTTTGGGGGGGGTACTTATTGACCACACCTAGTGAGCTGTCCATCATGTAGGATTTCTGCCGCACAATTCTTCCTGCTGAACTATACCTCTCAACTGTCCAGATATTCACAGAATGAATAGATTTTTGATTTTTATTTTTGGTTTGTTCCTCATAAAATTTATGGTGTTCTGGCAAATCATTTAGGAATGAAGTCACTTAATAATGACAGACATTGAGTTTCAGACTTGATACCATAAAGAAAAATGCATGCTAAAGCAATACATGTTATTCTATCAACTGTGTAAGTTTATACAAGAGCAATATTTAGTACTGTTTGTTTGTTCCCCAATATATTTGGCCTTGTCCAGATTTTCTGGATTAAGAGGTTGAGAGGTATACACAAATAAATTGCATTATAGAATTAGGTATATCCAAACCTCTCAACTGTCCTTGAGTTTGGCTCAAAATGTTGCTTTCCCCCTAAAAATCCCTCTGCAAAATGGCAATTTTGGAAGAAACTTGGAGGGTTTACAATTAATAAATAATTGTAATGAACAGAGTTACAGATTACTTTTACTTTAGAAATGCATGTAAATTCTCTTATTTTGTCAGCTGCTCAACTTAACAGTACTCATATTAAAAAAGTGTTCCTTCTTTGACAAGTTCCCAGCTGTATTGTGTGGCTGCTTTATATTTTTGCATCACATTTTTGGTCCATTTTTCATAACATTGTGGATCTGATGTTGTTAATCTTCGTTCATTCCTTTTTGATGGGTTATCAGTTCCTTCCTCGGAACCAAGCCAGCCTTATACCAAGCTCGTATCAGTCAAAAACTCTTGAGCCAAGATCCTACCCAGAATACTCTGCTCCCTGTTACCCCAGATCTCGTTGGCCGCTTTGCTGTACAGCTTTCAAGCTACTCTCTCTCAGCTATGTGAATATTTTTTTGAAAGTTTCTATATTATTAGTGCTTTAAAAGTTTTCAATCAGTTACTATTTCTATACTCCTATCCTATTGTATCTTTAGGACTCTCTTCTTATAGTTTCTTTCCCTTTATTACCCCTTTTCTTACCTTTGAGGTAATTCTTCATTACCATCATTGGTAATCTTTCCTTTCTCTCTTCTTCAGGCCTTTCGTGCCCAGACCCCTGCCTCCTGGTTTACCCCGCTGGCCGATGAGTTTGTCCAGCTCATCATCCAGCATTCATGGAAGGTTCCTGACACCCTGGAAGCTATACTGCGGAGGCCTGACAAGATCTTATCTCTCCCAGTTGAGCATCCCCATTGGTCAAAAGGTCTTCCAGTAGATGCCATGGTGGTGGCGGCTGCAACCAAGAAAGACTTGGCAGAAGAGAGCCAGACTGTCCATCCACTCAACAAGGAGTCCCAGGTGATAGACAGACTCGGGAAGTGTGTGATTGCTTCATTGACCTTTGTCGTAAGGTCCTTAAACTACGTGGCACACTTTACAAGGCTCCAGAGGGATCTTATCAACTAACTCTCTGAAATCTTGGCAGGAGCTGTTTTTGATGAGGTCCGTGACAATGTAGCTTCTCAGACAGTGACCCTAGAATCCATATCCAATTCTTCCATGTGTCTTATTTCACATGCAATGGAAGGAGCGACTAGAGCGGCAGGTGCAGGTATAGTCATGAGACAACATGCCTGGATGTGCCTTTGCAACTTTGTGGACTCCTTTAAGGCTTCCTTTATGAATGCCCCCATTGAGGCCACTTCTTTGTTTTGCCCTAAAGTTAAAGATACACTGGCAAGGTGCAAACAAGATGGCAAGACCCTCTCTGCCATTGGTGTCAGACACTCCACTCCTCAACAATTCTACTACAGAAATCAGAGGAGCGGGAAGATGTGGCACAGAAAATCACAGGGCTCTTTCTGTGATGCACATGCCAAGTTCTCCCATAGAGGCAGAGGGGGATACACCAATGGAAGATGCCCCTTTTGGGGCAGAGGAGGTCCATGAAACTGGGGTTCCAGAGATTTCTTCTCTGGCCAACCCTATCAGCGCTCCTGAAGCGTTGCCAGACTGCTCACCCCTGGAGGTGGTTGGGGGTCAGTTTTCCATGTACCCAACTGCCTGGCGAAACATAACCACCGATTCTTGGGTACAACGGATAATATCCAGAGGCTATCGCATCCCCTTCCATCTCTGTTCAGCCTCATCCAGAGACTTAACTGATGTTCCACCCAGTCAAAGGGAAGCAGCAGCACACAAAATCCAAAAGCTGCTACAAAAAAGAGTCATCCAAACGGTCCACCCAGACTAGATAGGATCCGGTTTTTACTCAAGGTTCTTTTTGGTGCCAAAAAAGACAGGGGACTGGAGACCAATTCTGGATCTCAGCACACTGTACAAATTTGTAAAAACAGAGAAATTCTGGATGGTCACAGTTCAGTCTATCCTTCCTCTTCTGGAAGAAGACAATTGGATGTGCTCTGTAGATCTTCAAGATGCGTATTCCCATATAAAAATGGACAAGCACTCAAGAAGATACCTCCGCTTCCACATAGGAGCCAGTCACTACCAATAGCTAGCACTGCCCTTTAGTCTGTCTACAGCCCCCGCAGTGTTCACCAAATGCATGGCAGTGGTCATCGCTCACCTGCGGCTTCAAGGATTCTAGGCATTTCCATACCTAGACGACTAGCTCCTCACTGCCCCCACCAAGCATCTACTGGAAGAAGCCCTAGACTACACTGTCCTCACAGCACAATACCTGGGAATCACTATAAATTGGGAGAAGTCCAACACAACCCCAGCACAGTCTTTAGAATTCATTGGGGTACTGTTGGACATGAGGAATTGCACAGCATCTCTTCCAGATCACAGACTTCAAAGAATAAGACAACAGGTTCAGCCGCTGCTCTGTCACCACAAGTCTTCTGCTCAGTCCATACTCCAACTGTTGGGGTCAATGGCAGCCTTGATCACCATTGTTCCTTTGGCCAGATTTCACATGAGACTTCTCCAGTGGTTGCTCCTCACTCAGTGGTACTCTCTGCAACACCCTTTGTCTTTTCAGATAAGTGTAACTCACAGATGCAAGCAAGATTTGCTCTGGTGGATGTCTCGAAACTCCCAGCAATGGTCTCGCCCCTTCAGCCACAGTGACCACGGATGCCTCCCTGATGGGGTGGGGCTATGTCAGGGAAACTCGGCCCAAGGCACTTGGTCGGAGACAGAAGCTCTTTTGCATATCAATGTCCTGGAACTGAGGGTAGTGCTACTAGCATTGCAAGCATTCCATTCCATTCTTCCATCAGGAGTATTTCAATCCAATCAGACAACATGTCAGTGGTCTGGTACATCAACTAGCAAGGGGGCACCAGATCATATCCGTTATGCCGAGAGGCCTTGAGAATATGGCAATGGGTGATAGCTTTCAACTGCTTTCTAATTGCAATGCACATTCCCAGGAGCTCCAACATGATGGTGGAGAAGTTGAGCAGGTGCATTCTACAACCTCACAAGCGGTCCCTCAACCCTGTGATAGCGGGAAAAATTTTCAACCGCTGAGCCCAACCTTACTGCAACTTATTTGCCTCCCCAACCAACTACAAGTGCAGCAACTATTTTTCCCTGATCCTCCCTCAGGGACATTCACCAAGAGATGCTCTAGTCCATGCTTGGCCCTCGGGTCTACTTTATTCTTATCCTCCTCTCTGAAGAAAGCACGGCAGTTGAAAAGCAAAGTGATCCTCGTTGCTCCATATTGGCCTTGACAA
Source organism: Protopterus annectens (assembly GCF_019279795.1). NCBI lineage: Eukaryota > Metazoa > Chordata > Ceratodontiformes > Protopteridae > Protopterus > Protopterus annectens. The sequence continues at coordinate 1,373,014,723 of NC_056739.1, forward strand.
GTCTGGTTCCCCTTCCTCTGGCCTCACCTGCTAGATTGACCATGGATCCTCAATCCATCCCCAACGTTAATCTCCCAACCACAAGGTCTGACTCACCCCAGTCTAACAACCCTGAAGCTGACAGCTTGTTTCTCCACTTCCTATGATTGGCAGGCAAAATAACCTCTCATCCCCGGTGCACAATATTCTTATCACATCCCATAAATTGTCCACCAGACTAATCTATCTCAGTAAATGGAAAAAGTTTTCATAATGGGCAATGAATAAACAATTAGACCCCTTGTCAGCTCCAGTTTCGGTGGTTTTCGATTACTTATCACATCTTTTCTAATCTGGGGTGTCAGCCTCTACTATTCGTGTTCATTTAGTTGCCATTTCAAATTTCCACATTGGTGTTCAGGATTCTTCACTCATGTCACATAGACTCTGTGAGACTTTTTTTAAGGGTGTTCTTCACCTAAAACCTCCCTTTAGAGAACCAGTACAACCTTGGGATTTGGCCTTGGTTCTACAAGCCCTAACAGCTCCCCCATTGAACCTGTGTCTTCATGTGATTTAAAGTACCTCTCTTGGAAAACTTTGTTTCTGGTTGCAATCACATCAGCCAGACATTTGTCAGAACTTCAAGCCTTATGCATTAGACGTCCCTACTTTATCTACCATAAGGACAGAGTATCACTGAGAACTAATTCTTCCTTTTTACCAAAAGTGGTGTCAAACCTGTTTATGACCTCACATTATTTTTTCCTAACCTTTCTAACAAGGGAGAGTATTGCCTGCCCTCCCTGGATGTTCATAGGCAAATACGACTTTATCTGGACAGAACAAAATCTGCCCGTAAATCAGACCAACTATTTCTGGACCAAGACTAGGTCATCCTGTCTCAAAAGTTACATTGGCGTCATGGTTGACAAATTGCATTACCTTTATCTACAACAAGAACAATATCACCTTGCCTCACAGAGTGAAAGCACATTCTACAAGGTATGTGGCAACTTCAGCAGCTTTCCATGCTAGGGCTTCCCACAATGATATTTGCTCAGCTGCGACTTGGGCCAAACCACATACTTTTATCCTTCATTAAAAATTGGATTTGGCCTCCAGAGGTAGAGCTTCTTTTGGCTCCATGGTGCTCAGGAATGTCCTTCCATGAGGGCCACCCAGGGATACAAGTAGCTGGGGACTCTGTCCCATCAGTAAAGAATGAACGAAGATTAACAACATCATATAAAGAAGTTATGTCCTACCATAAGGTTCCATCTGTGTTGTTGATCTTCGTTCATTCATTACTTCCCACCCTCCATCCCCCTCCGGAGGTTCCTGGTTGATCTCATATACTCCTTTATTGTAGGCCTGTTATGACCAGAGCAACGATCAACAACACAGATGGAACATTATGGGAAGACATACTTTGTTTCTGGCAAATTAGTGGCAAATCATTAAAGATTGAAGTTAGAAAATAATGACAGACATTTGAGTTTCAGATTTCATACCCTTTAGAAAATTCTTACTAATGCAAGACCTACTATTCTATTATCATTCTAAGTTTAAAAGAGCAATATTTAAAAATTGTCTTTATTTTTGGGCCTTTGTCCCACTTCTATTTATGGATTTTTCCAGATTTCTTGCTCTGAGGTTGAGACGTATGATAAATTTGTCAGGGTCATCACCGTCAGCCAGAGACATTTCAAATTGTGACATACTTGTTGTACCACACTCCCCCATGTAATGACTATGGATCTGTCCAAGCAAGGCAAGGAGCAGTTATGCAGTGTAAGTGTGGAAAGTATCCCCCCATCCAAGGTAGACACAAGTACTACAGTGGCTTTTCATCTGTCCTTGATTTTGCAGAATGTTCTGGTTTTCTGTCATATTTTTATACTGTTGATTTATGCTTCTTATTATTCAGAAAATGCATATTGTTGCAGTGCCTGTTGCTCTGTGTTTAAGTAGCAATACTTTAATGACCATCAGGTAAGCTTGTCTGAGATTGTAATATGCAAGTAAGCTTTAATAAGCATACTGTTAAAGAATTATCAACATTGAAAGCCTTTTTGTTGTTGCCATGCAGAGAATATTTACATCACTAGATAACGTATAAGCCTTAGGTATTGAAATGCATATGACAGTATTTGTAATAAAGGACAGAATTACAGTATTTTCAGAAGCTCATTACATTTGTTGGAGACTTGCAGTCATCTTTGCAGGCTTTACCCATAAACTAAACAGAATGCTAGTCTATCATGTGTAGTCTATACCCTGTGCAGTAATCCTTTAAGCAATTTATCTTGAGCTTGTTTGTTGTTTGCTGTTCATTTTTTACTTTGACCATGTTTCCCCCATGAAACAAGCAGATAGTTGTTGGGCAGCAGGTCTTTTTTGAATAAGAGACATTTTTACAAGTGGGGGTATCACAGAGATTGCTACTTTTAGCATGTTACTTGGTACTTTTATAAAGCTGAATATAAATTATAATTAGAACTGCAGTGCAAGAAGAAGTGGTTTGAGTTGAGTGCTGCTTGTTTTTTTTTATACTTGATTTTGACTGGCATTCCAGTAATGTATTTAAAAAGTAATTTATTTTTTTTATGCCCCACGACCCTTTTGTTTCCATCTAGATATTAAGTAAGCTGTCATGTAGCCAATGCATTGGAATATTTTTTTCTTCTCCACTTCATTTTCTCTTGATTAGACTCTCATAATGATGGTTTGGTACCCAGGCCAACGTATTTAATTAAAGTCCCAGTTTTTGTGGTTTTGAGTATAGCTCTGCCCCTTTCAAGTTGGCCACACCCCTTCCCATTGACCCCACACATTCAGCTATGTCCTGCAGTCCCCCTTTGATTTGAAGTCACCAACCACCACTGCAGACTGCAGAATACCTAAAAACAATATGGAAAATCATACATTATTGGGGTACATAAACAAGCCAAGATAAACCAGATTCTTCCAAATGAATAAAGAGAAATTTCAGCTCTAAGAGAGGATGTTACAATTCAGCCATTATCTAGCAATAGTTCAAATTAAAAGTTTACATAATCACTTATAGCTTCTTTATACAGGAGGAGAATTTTGTTACATTAATGGAAGGTGGATATGAACCTATTTCAAGACACTGAATATTTGTGGGATCTCCCAGAAGTGGACTACTTTACTACATACTATAACAATACTTTTTTTCTGTTTCATTTCTCCTGAAACAGTTTGGAAGACAGGTACTTTCTTCTTCTGACTGAGTCAAACATTAATGTATGCCTTCTGTCAAAGCAAAGCAAACCAATGCCAATCTTCTTGGTATACGTATTTTTCCAATAAACCTGATTATTCGTCCACCATGGCCATTACCTCTGCACAAGTTCTTAGTGCCACAGCAATAAGGCAAGATCTTACAATCCAGTCTCAAAACACCGAGTCAGTCACTTTGACGCACAGTTTTGACTCTTTAACAGCAGTTCCTTTTCCATTTGATTTCTTAATATTTTGAAGGACCTAACACAAAAGTTCGAAATTTAAAATGTGGAATAGGTTAGTTTCTTAGATTATTCTTAGGGTCTGTATCCTTTATATACTAAGATTAATAGATTATATGAATCATTTATTTAACTGAAGTATGGCTTATTCTTCCATCAAACTTCATGCTTCTAAAGTTGTTATTTGTATACAGACATTTCTATAGATCACAACCATCTGATATAACTTTCTTAAAAAATGAATTTCACTTAAGATTACCTAGAAGACCTATCTCTTTGCACTGGGATTTTACTTTTATTTTGAAAAACTCACTTTTCATCCAGTTGAACCAACAGATACTATGGACTTAAAAACATTTCATTGTTAATTTTTCTTGTTGCTGTTATCTCTGGTGGAGACATGTCTGTTATGTGTTAAACGTGCATACCACTTTAGTTAGTTTTTCATACTAAAAGGGTGTATTTGTAGACATAACCATCTTTCATGACAAAGACTGTTGTGGCAGTGCTTTTATCCAAACTACCATCATGTATGTGAACTAAGTCAGCTCTGGTGGCATATAGAAATAAATGAAACCTTACCCATGGCCAGTTAACCAAAGGTCAATTAGCAGCTTGAGCACTTGTTGGAGTTGACAGGGAAGGATAGGCATGCCCATCTTAGAAGGGAGGGAGTGTGCTGAGAAGATGGATTTATGGAAACTTGGTAGAGGCTGGAACCCAGGGAGATTGTTGATTACTGGGCTGAAATGTGTAAGCAAGCCTTGAAAGCATAGTTGCCTTATGACCTAGGCTTTCTTTCTTTCTCACTGGCACATCTCATTACCTGAGGAGCCTCACACAGTATTTCACCATGTAGGAAAAAATGTAGCGCTTATAAAAAGCCCTGGAGTACAGTAAAAACATGATGCTACTGGCTTCAAGTTCTGCTCTGTTGTCTTCTCCATCAAAGACAGCCTTAAACATGAAGCAATACCATTAGTACCATAGATTTCCCAGTCCCCTTTCCTTCCATTACATGGTACGAGAGCAGAACTCAGGAGTTTTACAAAGGGACAGCAGGTGATCAGCTGAAGTGTGCCTGGAAAAAAGGGAATGAAAAGAATAAAAGTATATATGTGAACATCACCTGTATCCTGCATCTGGTGGATATCCACAGGGTATTTCATATGTTAGACTAAGATAGCTAACAAATTTTTGTCTCATTCAAGAAAGCAAAGGGCCACCAGTTAGTAAACAGACACTAAGTAGTTACCTCACTTTTTTGCCTTTTGTTGTGACATATATAAAAAAATACTTTGTAATGTCCAACAAAAGCACATTCTACTAGGGTAGCAACTAAACCAACACCGTATTTCAAGAAGGTTTCTGCAAAGCTATTTTAGAAGCTGCTACATGGATTACTCTATAAAATTCACCTGCAAAAATATAGGAAAGGTTTGGGCATGGCTGTAATATAAGAGATCTTGTAATTAACTGCTCAGCTGTCATGCATACAATAATACAGCTTGTTAATCTACAAAGATTTCATAATTTACTGTTATAGTGTCCTTCTGTGCAGAAAATAGTAAGTTGTATATAAGATACTCACCATAATAATAGATCTTTGAGGAGAAGTCAGTGTAACAGTTATGCTCTTTTCCTTTCATTCTCTAGGAATATTGTGCTGATTTTATAATAACTGATTTAATATAATTTTATAAACTTACTGCATGAATGATTATAATAACATCTTTTCATACAAAGAACAATAGACGAGGGGTAATCACATTTCACTCTGTTTGCCAGAGAGGGCTCAAAGAGCAGAAGAAATCTCTTTCCCAAACATACTATATATCGTTGTCTCATGCCTCAACTGAGGTTCTGTGGAATACTGGCACAAGCCCAGTAAAAACCTTCTAGGCTTATAGACATGACTAATGAAAACTCTGGCTGGAAAAAGTATACACTTTATCTGGTAAACCCAAATATTAAACTTTTCTTTTTAATCCATTCATAGCTTGCTGATCCTAACTTGGATGTCATCAGACACTGCTGAGTTTAGACATCAGATACCCTTCCATATTCCACTCCTCCATGCTTCCTGGGGACACCACCACCTGGCGCATGTCTGAAATATGCTACTGCTACAGATGTGTCCCTTTATACATATAGGAAAATCTCTCCTCTTTGAGCACTTTGAATAACCTGTGGCTGGGGTGAGTGGTTATCATACTGTGGCTAACTGATTACTGTGTGAGCTTAGAGCTTATTTCTTAACCCCTGATATGCTGACTTTGACATAAGGGCAAGTGAGAGTGTCATAGATTGTGAGGGGAGTGCCCCAGCACCATGGCAACCCTTACCTACTGGTCCCCACTCACATTATTTACCAGTTAATGCCAGTCTTTTGTTTCTCAAGTCTTCATCAGGAGGAGCAAGGACTAAGCCTTCCCAGCCCATCCTCCTTCCCTACCCTCTGAGAGAGTGAGACAATGCCAAACAAAAGTAATTGCTTAAGGGTGGGTATCTGCATGAATAAAGAAGACTGCAGGTGAACTGCAACCAGTATATGGGCAGCTGTAACTTCAACCTTAAGGGTGAGCAGAGATGAGCAATAATTGGTCCTGTACTGGCAAACCTACCTGTCCTGTAGTAGCTCTACATAAAATTATTCTGGTAAGGAATCTATAAGCTGATGAGTAGAAGTGCTGAGTATAGTAGAGATGAAAGCAAGTACATGCATAGCTCTCAACCTACAGACATTAAAAATAGGTATAAAGGTCCTTGGCAAGTAGATACATCCAGACAAAAATCTAGTCATCTTATTAACATAAAATGTGAATACCAAATAGCACACGTTTTCCCCTTCCAGTAAGAATGTGGGGTACTACTCAGAAATGTGATTAAAAACAGTTACAAAAATGGTGGAAAAACACAACATTATCAAAGAGACAGTATAAAATCTGTAAACTTTGATGCACTGTACTGCAGAATTCTACCATACATGGTCACTTAATTATGTTCTGAAAAAGGGAGATGTAAGAAGATGTGTCTTGTTTCTTTAAATCATTGTTGCCATTAGTGTGTTGTTCATGGAGTGTAGTTTTCTGTTTACTAGACAGCTTCAAAAATCACATGTGAAGAGGAAGGTTTCAGAAAATTGTGTGAAGGGATAAAGCAAACCTGAAAATAGGGACATACCTTTAAAAATAGATATATGATGTCCAGGGGTTATTTAGGCCTGAAAATATCATTTTTTTCTCCAAAATAGGGACAGTTGAGAGTTCTGATGAATACATTTGCAGTAGATATCTAAATCTGCAAATGAGAAATGTTTTTGATCTATAAATTACATACTTAGCTTTTGATTTATTGTAGTCACAACATTGTTTGGGTGCTTCTCAGACCTCAGCTAGTTATCTATTATCCAACTAAATAGTTTTGAGTAAATTATTTCTTCAGTAGCTGAATTATTCACAGAAACAATAGTTATGGTTTTAGTACTGCGATGGAGATAGTTGCACCATCATGTATTTGGCTCTTATTTGAAAACAGCATTGATCTGGTCTTCAATTACTGAGATGCTATCCCATAGAATCAGGCCATATCAGCACTGAATAAAAGCTAGAAGGCAGCTCAGATTTAAATGATGGTACTGTATTATAAGCAAGATCGTTTTTGGTATTATAACCATATCATCTCAGGGCTCACACAGTGATAAGATATAGCATTCATAAAGCACATGAAAGGTGCTGTACCCAGAAGAGAGCCCTGTGAGACTCTAACATTCACATACAATAGAAGAGAAAGATTTACCTGACTGCTCTCTCTCTTCTAGTGTACTTAAAATCTTTAAATGTTTAGCATGATTAATAGTGACAAGTGTTTTAGAAAAGTCCAGAAAGAGTGAAGCAGTTGTCTTGCTAAAGTCTAATTGATATTGGATGCACCCAGTAACATTATGAAGAGCAGTAACAGTTATATGGTTAGGTCTGAAAACATGCTGGGAGTCAAGAAGTGACAGCAGGTTATTCAGTGCTATAGAAGTTGTGACTGGCATACATTTTTCTGAAATTTCTTATAAAAGAGTTCAGCAAAGTTGCTGAAACCTTACAATTATGTAATAACACAGAACATGCTTTTCTTCCAAACTGTGGGTACAAAGTCTCCTTGATACAATAGTTAATAAATATTAAGATTAAGAATGCAATGGCAGAAGCAGAACCTTTTTGGCAATGGAAGGGCAGGTTGTTAATTGATATTAACCCCACCTGCAATTTGTAAAGTAATTATTACACCAGGCTGTTGAGATATCGTGGGGGTGAAGAAAGATCATAAGGACATTCACAATGAGCAGAAGCATGGAAATCAGCCTTCTTTTTAAACCAGAAAATGCATACCAGTTGAATAGCAATCACATTATTGTTAACATTAAAGTGATGGAAAAGGGGAAAGGAGCACAGAGGTACAGACATGATTAAGTAGCTGATCAATACTACTTCATAAGGCTTTTTGGCTTACTAACAGGTGACTTGCTATTCCAGATTTTAGTTCATTTTACTATACAGTATTAAATCTTTTGCTCAGGTTTGAACTTCTCAGAATCAAATGAGGTCACTTTCAAGCTTGGAATGATGACAATTATTCCAGAGATGAACTGCATATAACATCATGACTTTAATCTATGGATTTATTCAGAGCAAGTCTATAATCCTAATATTATATCACTTAGACAAAGGGGACATGCCGTCGAAGATGTTCAGGAAAAAATATACTGAAGTGATACACAACATCAGTCAGTGGTAAATTGTTTAATGTAATCCTCCTATGGACCATAGAACATAATTAAAATGCTTAGATCAAACATTCTCATATTTCTATAGCAGCAAAACCTTTGTACCTTATACATTTTAGTATGGCCTTACACAATACGTACTGAAAAGCAAACTTTGAAAAGTCATCAATGATACTACCAGAATAATGTTGCTAGGATCACTTGTAGAGATTGGTCCAATTTATTGTCATGAACAGAAATTTTATCTGTCTTTTTTTGTTGGGGGGTTTTTATTTTGACTCCTTTCAGCTGGCTATCAGCTGCCACCAGCTAATCTCCTCATTCACTTTGTCTATTGTACTGGCCTTAGCCTCCCCCAAACTCTTTCTAAACCATGTCTAGGGCCAATGAGGTGACTCAGGACTCAGGTTCAATGTTATCCTACTGCTGAGGAGTATTTTGTGCTATGTCCTTTTTTCCTTTCCCCACTGTGCATACCCACAGAACATTCAGGGCAGATGTGCAGTAGAAATGATCTGACATATCATCCCACCTCAAGTCAATGTCAGTTGCCTATTTACCTTTACTAACAACACTCCCCTATATGTTCTAAGCATCTGCCAGGAACTGACCAAGAGCCATGCTCAAATGCACTCCCTCCTCTCAGAATGGGAATACCCATTCTTCCTGCCATCACCACAGATACCTGAGATGTTACTTGAATTCAGGCCACCAAGGCTGTACTCAGGACCTTATCCCTTGACACCATGGAACAAGCAGGCTTTATCTCTTCTCACACTAAGAGGTTTCAGCTAGGAGAGACAATATGGTTGAATGGAAAGGTGACTAGAAGCATCTTAACATCTGTTTCCAATTAATGTTAAGGCCTCCTATAATGATGGGATCCATTTTTACAATGGATGTGGACAAGTGTAAAGCTTTCACAGGTGCTGAGACTCATGTGGATCTGGAGGAACACAGAGGTCAACAAATGGCAATACCTTCGCCTTACTGACTTTAATGTGGCTCTCCACTAACTCCTTTATGTTTTCTGTTAGATTTTAACCTGATGTCTGAGATGACATATTTTAACCTATTCTCAGAGATATTTATAAGTTCATAGGTTCATACTAGGCTATCTGCCCTAGGGCATTTATAAGCCTAGCCAGAGTGTGTTTGGCTTTCACCACCCATTTTAAATTAATTTTGCTATGCCCTTTTTCGAGGTTAGTATACTGTGCCTCTGTCTAACAGTGACACAGAAGTGATACCCGGGGTAAACCTATGATCTCCCATCCACTCATCAAGATTCCTCTTGAAGCATCAATGAGGGACTCTGCCTAACCTGGACTGGGATTTTATTCCAGAGTGAAGGGAGCCTCTGGGTTATGAATCTGTCCCTCCAGCATGTCCTATTTATTTCAGTGCTGAGGTTCAAGTCTCTCGAGCTCGTAGCTCGATGGGATTTGGATTTTCTGAGGTGCAGCATGTCCATTAATTCCGGGTTGGACATAGCTTTATACGTCAGGCACAGATCGCCTCTGAGCAGGCGGTATGCCACTGAGTAGAGCTGGAGTTTCTTTAACCGGGCAGCATATGGCATCTGTTTGAGCCCTTTGATCCTCTTGGTGAGGTACTTCTGGGGTATTTCCAGTTGCTGCAGGTGTCTGGTAAGGTACATCCCAAAAGGGGCATTGTACTCAATTATGGGCCTGATGAAGGATGAGTAAAGAGGCATGATGATCTCCCCTGATCAAGATGTGAATCCCTTCATGATTAGGTGGGCTATATAAAATGTTTTTCTAGCCACTTTGGCCACGTGGTTGTCAAATGAGAGATTGCTATCAACTTGGGTCCCCAGGTCCCTAATTACTTCTTCTGTACTTACTGGATTACCACCTATGTGGTAATTTGTGGGCACTTTGTTTTTGCCAAAGGGGGTGACTATACACTTTTTGGCATTTAGCTTGAGGCCATGGCTCTGGCACCAGTTGTCTGTTTCTATGAGGCCCTTTTGGAGGATGCTTGTGTCGGCTGGAGAGTTGATTATGGTGCCCAGTTTGCAGTCATCTGTGAACTTGGTCAGCCACAGTCCTTCTGTGTTGGCCTGCACCTCTGAGAAATATATACCGAACAAGAGAGGTCCCAGGACTGAGCCTTGTGGGACGCCACTTGTAACTGGTTTGGAGTCTGACATGGCTTCAGCAATTCTAACCATGTGGGTTCTGTCCTTGAGTCAGTTTGCAACCCATTTAGTGACATAGGGGTTTATATTTAAGCTGGTGAGCTTATCTATAATGCCCGAGTGGGGTATTGTACTGAAGGCTTTTGTGAGGTCCAGGTAGGCTGTGTGGACCACCTTCCCCTTGTCAATGGCCTTGGTGACTGTTTCAAAGAAATCGACCAGGTTTAAGAGGCAGGATCTGCCCTTAACAAAGCCGAACTGGGTAGGATCCAGTGTCTGTAGGTCCCCAATATCTGTATTTATGAGGTCCATGATGATCCTTTCCATAGCTTTGCAGACCAAGCTAGTCAGGCTTATGGGGCGATAGTTTCCAGGATCCGTTGAGACACCACCTTTGTGGAGAGGGACCACTGTTGCTGTACACCACTCTTTGGGTACATATCCTGTAGTAAGACTGAGATTGAACAGTAGTTTTATGTCTGGGTTTAGCTCTTCTTGGAGTTCATGTAGGACGCAGCCCGGGACACCGTCTGGTCCCATTGATGCTGTGTTTTTTGCTTTGAAGAGGGCGGCTCTTACCTGAGCATCTGAGATGTCAGGGGGGCAGCACTCTGCTGGGATAGATATTTGCACTTTTGGTGGGGAGGGGGGGGAGTTTGCACTGAACCTGTCAGCTAGGATGTTGGCAATGTCTGTGGGTTCGGTGTATTTTTTGTCATTTTGGACTAATTCTGAGCATATCTGGGAATTCCCACCCAGGCTTCTAACATAACTAAAGAAAGCCTTGTGATTATCCTTAGTGTCCTGTGCAATTTTTCTCTCGAAGCTGGCCTTAGACGATTTTATGAGTACCCGTAGTTTTTTGCTAATACTGATCAGAGATGCCTTCCCTTTTTGGGATTTTGCTCTGTCATGTAGTAGCTTCCTCCTTCTATTGTATAGTTTGTTTATGGCTGGGGTCCACCAGACAGGACGTCTGCCTATGGAGGATTGGGTCTTGGTTTTATTTGGGATTGCATGATCCATGCATTCCTGAAGGTGTTCATAGAATGCGTTTATAAAGGATTCTGCGGTCTGGGCTGTATTTTCCACAGGCCTTGGGGCTTTGAAGGATTCCACCTTGGTTTTGAGGATTGTGAAATTTGCATTAGAGAAGTTTTTCACTGTGGTTTTCTGGGCAGGGGATGGGGTCGGAATGTGAATATCCAGTGAGATTAGTTTATGGTCTGATCTTACCAATGAGGGATACACTTCTGGTCTGGAGCATAGAGTCCCCATGTTGATGATGATCAGGTCCAGTATGTTTTCCCCTGTTGTGGGAGTGGTAACGAGTTGTTCCATAGTATTTGAGTTTATAAATTCTAGGAACCTTTGGGCTAGGGTGTTGGAGCTAGAGTAATGCTCCCAGTCTATGTTTGGGTAGTTGAAGTCGCCCAATATAATGGTGTTTGGGGAGACCTTCATATTTTTCAGTGTTCTCAGGAAGGCCGAGTGGGGTTCCTGGGTTTGGGAGGGTGGTCTGTAGCAGGCTATAAATTGGAAGGCAGTTTTACCCACTGTTAGTTGCACATGGATAGTCTCTGATGCTTCGTGCTGTGCCACCAACCTGGAGGTGTGGGTATCTTTGACGGATATTGATACTCCCACTCCTTTTGTGGTTCGGTCCAAGTTTTGGGGCCGAAAGTCATGGTATGAGGTATAACCTGGTAGTGCTGGGGTGCTCTCGGGAGCCTTGAACCCGGTTTCTGTTACTGCACAGATATCAATGTTCTCCATGCTAAGGAGAGTTTCGAGTACGTGCATCTTGAGGTTTAGACTTCTGGCGTTGAGTAGCATTACTCTTAGTTTCTTATCCCTTGTGATAACTATGGAGGTGGGTTTGTCTTTTGAGCCTTGCCTAAAAAAGGCACTATGGGGGTAGCAAGAGCCTTTGCCAATATCCGAAAGCCCAGGGGTGACAGGTGCAAGCCGTCCCTAGCGAAGCATCGTGGCTTGTCGAGCATGTCATCCCAGGCTGACAGGCATTGGATACCCTTTGAATGACACCAATACTTAAGCCAATTGTTGAAATTGATCAGCTTGTTTTCATATTGTGGCATCATTCTTGGTGAGGGTAAGATGCTACTCAAGGTCAGGGTCATACCGGCCTGGGCTACATGCTCAGAGAGCTCCTCTATGTCTCTTTTCATGTAGTCCAGGGAGGTACGTCTCAGGTCATTCACACCAGCATGGACAATGACTGAGTCATATTTGTACTTGCCTTGGAGTGACCTGAGTGCTTGTGTTATGTGGCGGATCCTAGCACCCGACAGGCAGCTCACCATGACCTTCTCCTTTTTCAGCCTGGTGAGAGGGACATCAGTGTGCCTGACGATAGAGTCACCTATTACAAGTGTATCAGGTGTGCTGTTTAGCCTTAAGGGCTGTGACTGTTCGGCACACTGGCTTTGTGAGCTATGTGTTGCACGTGTTTTGTTTTGGGGTAGCGGTTGCTTAGGCATATTTTTATTTAGAGCCTCCGAGTATGTTTTTGTGTGTTTATGTGTTTGGTTTGCTGTCGTGGTAGGTCTATGTGAGACTGTAATTGTAGTGAGTGTGGTTTCCTTCTCCTCCTGACTAGTTTCGTCAGTACTGAGTTGAGAGAGCTTAGCCTCCAGTATGGCTATATGGTTGCATCTCTCACATGTGTTGGAATTTGTTGGGAGGAGGAGAGGGTTGTCTGTGTATATGAGGCAGTTGTAACATTGCCTCAAGATTCCCAGATTCACCAGCTGGACCGGAGAGGAGATTGACAACTGACCTTTGGACATGCTAGAATAGTATTGGGAATTCTTTTATAATTGAAAAAAAAGGGCTAATGGGGAACAATGTACTCAATGGGAGTTTGTGAGGGTGTAGTGCTTTTAATTTTTTAGTGCTGACTTATATAATTGCTTTAGTGAGCAAGTGCCATGTAACTTAAATGCAATGTGTTACAGGTAACTTAAATGCAAAAACAACAAACAGTAACTTTCTTTCAAGTGAAACAAGGAAATAAGTACAGTAAGCAATGCAGATATCACTAGGGATCCACAGAAGTGCTGAAAAGCCGCTTTTTAGGTGGAATTAGCGTTTCAGGGAAATAACAAGCAAACAAACAACAAGCATACAAACAAAGCTAGATTCAGCAGGCCTGGATCTAGTCTATGCTACAGCAAACAAGGTGTACCAATTTCAGTAAGAAACAGTTCAAATATGCAGGCACTATAAGCCTTTAACCAGAAATTCCCAGCTCAGAAGGGCAGAGTCCAGCCTCTCCTCCCACAAGAGTGCAGACCATGAATCTTCTTAATGTAAAATCACTGGCCTGAAAGCCAAGTGCTTAAACCAGAACTAATACACTTTTAGAATAACAGACACTGAGCCCTCAATCAGCAGTTCCCAACTTAGAATGATGTAAGCTACCTGTCCTGCACCACAGTGCAGGCCACAAACCTTCCTAATGTAAAACAACTGGTCTGAAGCCCAAGTGCTTAATCCAAAAGACTTAGAATGATAGCTACACTTTAATCAAGTTACTACCAAGTAGTAATAAATACAATTGAATACTTTAAAGAATGCCTGGATTAGTGCACAAGTTATACAAACAAAGCTAGATTCAGCAGGCCTGGATCTAGTCTATGCTACAGCAAACAAGGTGTACCAATTTCAGTAAGAAGCAGTTCAAATATGCAGGCACTATAAGCCTTTAACCAGAAATTCCCAGCTCAGAAGGGCAGAGTCCAACCTCTCATCCCACAAGAGTGCAGACCACGAACCCTTCTAATGCAAAATAACTGGCCTGAAGCCCAAGTGCTTAAACCAGAATTAATACACTTTTAGAATAACAGACACTGAGCCCTCAATCAGCAGTTCCCAACTTAGAAGGATGTAAGCTACCTGTTCTGCCACCACAGTGCAGACCACAAACCTTCTTAATGTAAAACAACTGGTCTGAAGCCCAAATGCTTAAACTAAAAGGCTTAGAATGAGATACACCAAGCAGTAATAAATACAATTGAGTACTTTTAAGATGACGGAAAAGCAAAATAAAGTAGGAAGAAACACAAATACAGTAAAAGCAGATACATTTTTTTTTTCAGAAAAGTAGCAAAAACAGTAGTAAAAACAATTCACATGCAGTGCAAGCTGGCACACTTGAGTATGTAGCAATATTAGTCCATACACAGTTTGAAAAAATGTAATTAAATTAAAAAGGAATAAAAGCAAGTGCAGAAAGGGTTTATTAGTTAGAATGTGGTAAAGAGATGGGACTGGGGGAGTGTCCTAGATCAAATCTACAGTGGGGCGGGCACTGCAAAAGCCACCAAATTTAAACTACAACCAAGAACAGGGAGGTGGGGGGTGGGTAAACCAATTTCAACAGAGATGTGAGGAATCAGAGTGCAAATTATAAAACCAAAAAAAAATAAACTTACTTAAATATAACAACTCCGAGACCGCACTACAGTGGGGAAAAGGATATATTTCCTTATACCCAGGATCACACTATTGGCCAAACAAATACGTTCGATGTTCTGATTTTCTCTGAATACATGTTTCACTATTTTTGTACATTGCTCTTTATGTGTCGATGTATTTGTATTCGCTCTTTAGAGCTTTCAGATTTATAATATAGACTCCTATACTCTGTTTCTTATTGTCTACTTAGAAGCAATCTCTGCTAGACCTACAAAGCCATGTCTAACCCAGAGCTGCTATATATGCTACACCTAAAGAAATCCCAATCCCTCTGTGCCACATGCTCCAGGGACCTTAATCTCATTACCACAATAAATAGAACATGGTGGAAGGACAGATTCCTAACCCAGAAACTTCCCATACTCTGGAACGAACTTCCCATTCACGTCAAGCAGAGCACTTCACTGGCCCTTTTTAAGAGAAATCTTGACGAGTGGGTGGGCAATAGGAAGTTCACTCTGGGGATCACTTCAGTGGTCTTGCTTGACAGGGGCACTGGGAACTAACTTTGGGTGGCATGATACCAGGGAATCTTCTTGGCCTAGGCTTATATAGGCTCCAGGGCCATTAGCCTGATACACACCTATAAACCTATGACAGTATGGGTTCTGTTGGTGAGCCAGCTGGCTATCCATCTAGTGACATTTGAGTTAACCCCAACTGGGAAAGTTTCTTCATGACACCTGAGTGAGATATTGTGAAGCCAAACTGGGTTGGGTGAAGAGTTTGAAGGGTGCCTATGTCCTTGTTGAAAAGGTCCATGATGATTCTTTCCATGGCCTTGCAGATAAGGCTGATTAGGCTTATGGGTCTGTAGTTCTCAGGGTCGGTTGATGGATCCCCTTTGTGCAAGGGGATTACAGTTGCTGTTCTCCACTCTGCTGGAACAAAGTCGGTGCTCAGGTTTAGTTAAATAAAGTGCCAAGTGGATTCACCTGTCATGTTTTAGGTTGTTTAGTAAGCCGCCTGGGATGTTATCTGGCCCCATAGATGCCATGTTTTTGGCCTTGAAGACTTTAGATATGGCCTGCTCATTGGTGATATTGGGGCAAGGACAGGTGTCAGGTATGCTTTGGAGTATAGCTGGCAGTGACAGAGGGGTGATGTTTGCACTAAATCTGTCAGCTAACAAGTTGGCAATTGCCTTAAGGTCAGTGTAATTGGTACCATCCACTGCGAGTTCAGCACATAGGTAAGTATTCCCTTTCAGATTTTGGACATAGTTAAAGAATACATTATGATTATCTTAAGCTAGGGAAGCTAATTAAGCTTCATAACCAGCTTTAGAGGACTTTACCAGATATCTGATTTGCTTGTTCAAGCTGTGAAGGGTATTCTTTCTCTGCTAACTAAGTTCCCTCTTGTTCTTAGGTATCAGTTTCTCCTTTTGTTATATGACCTGTTTTTATTGGAGGACTTTGTTTTGATCCTGACAAGTACAGCAGAATCAATACAGTTGTTTAAGTGGTGATACAAGGTGTTTGTGTATTCCTCCACATAGGAGTCATTGTTGACTGTGTTAGCAGGGGAAGGTTAAAACTTTTCAAACCATTGTTTAGTAGGCTATAGTTTGTTTTGGAAACATTTCTCATTTTTATTGTTGCTGTGGAGGTGTCAGGTCTGATCATTACTTTGAACGAGACAGATTTATGGTCTGACCTTACTAGGGAGGGCAGAACACAGGGGGTAGTGCAGTGATCCCTCCATATTGGTGAGTACTAAGTCCATAACATTTGCACCTCTTGTGGGGGTGCAGACTAATTGTTCAAGAGCATTTGTATTAACAAAGCCCAGGAACCTCAGGGTAATTGAGGTTGTACTCATGCACGTTGCCCACTCAACAGAAGGACCGTTGAAATCTCCCATGACCAAGGTATGTGGCTGTATAGTGAGTGACTCAAACAAGTCCAGGTAGGCGGTGTGCTTCTCATGGTTCATGGTGGGTACCTGTAGCTAGGAATGATGTGGTCAGGTGTTTATCTATAGTTGTTTGGACATGAAGTAGCTCATACGAGTCATGCTGTTTAACCAGTATTGAGGTGTATTTGGATTTAATGACGATGGATACACCTCCACCTTTGGTTCTTTCATGCTTGTTTTGAGGTCTCAATATATGGAAGGCCTTGTAGCCTTGCAAGGCCAGGCTGCCCTCTGTAGCCTTGAACCAAGTCTAGGTGACTGCACAGATGTCAGCATCTTCCAAGGTGAGCAGAGTTTCCAGGGAGCTCAATTTCCTGTTTAGACTCCTAGCATTAAGCAGCATAACCTTGATGTGACAAAGGAAGATACTGCCAGCACAGATATCTGGAATTTTGTAAATAATTATATGTCATTTGTGAATATCAACATGATCTATATAAGATGCTTGTGTTACAGATGTATTAGAACTGTATGCCATGTATATATCAAACTGGTCTGTACAGACATGTGTGTGTTAAAAAATGTATTTTGTAAAGTTCTGAGCTTAAAGATGTATCTGCAGTGTGTCCTACTAGAATAGAACAGAACTGTACATGCAGTTTTGTAACTGTTTAAATGTATGTATTTAAACAGTGGAAACTGGAACACACGAGTTTAACTTCAGTCCAGCAAAACTTCAGAAAAATAGCTCAAATTAAATTAATTTATGGCTACACAATAAAATATGATATCTTTCAGTTTCAATACAGTGAGTAGATATAATGCCTAAAACTAGGGAGCTCTCTGTTTTGTCTTTAAGGAGAAATAATTTCTAGGCTTAAGTTGTGGAGGGATGTAATTGTTTTATGACTTCCAACATCTGCCAAAGATCTGAGGTCTATGTAGGTAGATTCTAAATACTGCTAGCTTCCAGCAGTGGGGGTTTCACCTGGGATAGAGTCAGATGACAAGAAATGATATCATTCCGCAAGCTACCCAGCAGTAATATTTGAGATATTAATATGTGAAATCTCAGACAGTGAGAGAGCATTCTGTACTCTGTCTTTGACTCGACAACTAGAAGATCCATTCACCACATCTGGCTTGCTCTATAAGTAAGTTTCTAGGGAACAGTATATTTCTCTCAGATACAGTCAGGAATATAGTGAAGCTTAGTTTAGATATTTTACTTTATTTATTTGAGACTGTCCTACAATGTTGTTTTAAATATTTCCTGTAATTTTGAACTCTGATATCACTGTGAATATATACTGAGTATTTTCTTGTTTTTTATTTATTATTAAATATATTTAAACCTTTTATTGTGGCTGATCTGTCTAGAGATATTTAAGTTTTGAAAGTACTTGCATATTTATTTGATGACACTGTGTGGGCCACTCCTAATAGCCTTGCTCTTGGTCAAACTACCACTTGTATTAATATTAATATTAATATTACACAGTAAGATTGGACATCCTTTGTTAAGGGCCTTAAAGTAGCTGGTAAAGAGTTGGCTGGTGGCAGTGATAACTATCTTACAGTCTGGGTAAAAGGGGGCAGAGCTAGTAAACTTGTGCCAGCCTTTCCCAGGTGTGTGTGTGTGTGTGTGTGTGTGTGTGTGTGTGTGTGTGTGTGTGTGTGTGTGTGTGTGTGTGTGTCTGTGTGTGTAAATCAAACCTCAAAGAGTGTGTGTGTCAGCTACTTGGGCAAGGACACGAAGCACTTGTTGGACAGACAGGGTGCTGGAGGTCTTGGCTTGGTCACTCAGCTGAGATTTCAACTCTATAGCTGTGCCAGTGGGGAGTCTTTCTGGGGATCTGGAGAAAGAGGTCAAAACCAGCCCCAGACTGACTGTGGTCTCTGTGTGCTCTTAAAGGAAATTGCACTTGATGCACAGAGCTGCATCTGGAAATACTGTATGTGTACTTGCTATCCTCCCAGTGTATGTCCCCCACTATTGCCAGTGATGAGGATTGAGGCTCCTTGATTACTGGTCCAGTGGTGGTGCATCACACTTGAGTTTGTCTGTAGTGGATTTTTTTATGTCAGAAGTTTTGTTGTTTTGGTATTGCCTAAAAAAGGCACTATGGGGGGGGCAAGCATTTTTGCCAGTATTTGAAAGCCCAGAGGAGACATCTCTGGCAAACTAGCATGGCTTGTTGACCATGTCTTCCCAGGCTGACAGATACTGGATCTCCCTGGATTGACACCAAAAGCTAAGCTAATTGTTGAAGTCAATCATTTTTTGTTTATATTGTGGCCTCATCCTGGGTGAAGGTAGAATGCTGCTTAGGGCTAGGGACATACCCACCTGGGAAATATAATCTGAGAGTTTAGTCATGTCTCTGTTCATATAGTTCAGGGAGGTACTTCTCAAGTCATTCACCCCAATATGCACTATGACAGAGTCATAACAGTAATTGTTGTTGAGTGACTTGAGTGCATGCGTGATTTGATGGATCCTGGCACCTGACAGGCAGCTGACTGTGACTTTCTCCTTGTCCAGCCTGGTGAGGGGGGCATCTGTGTGTCTCACTAAGGAATATCCTATGACAAAGTCATTTGGTTTTGAGGAGGTCTACCTTAGAGGCTTATTCACCAATACACTTGTATGTGTGCTGTTATGTGTTGTAGATTTTGATTGTGATCTAGTATGTGTGAGATGTCTGTGCTTGGGACGTCTCTGGTCTTTTGGTAGGCTCTTAGTGACTACCTCCATATATGTGGGTTTATGTGTCATGACTTTATCTTGTGTGAGAGTAGAGGTGTGTTTGTTGACAACCTGTTTGATGTCTTGTTTATTGTTATGTAAAAGGATTGATTCCAGCTTCATAGTATAGTTACATCCCTCACATACTGTGTTGTAGGAGCAAATGGTTGTCAGCATACATTACTATATTGCCTCAGGATGCCCATTTCAATCAGGTTAGTTGGAGAAATGTTGGGAAACTGACGGTCGATTGTAGCTTATTGTTATGTAAAAGGATTGATTCCAGCTTCATAGTATAGTTACATCTCTCACATACTGTGTTGTAGGAGCAAATGGTTGTCAGCATACATTACTATATTGCCTCAGGATGCCCATTTCAATCAGGTTAGTTGGAGAAATGTTGGGAAACTGACGGTCGATTGTAGCAGCTTAAACCATTGTAGTAGCTTAAACCATAAGTACTGTTAGGGGCTGAGCAAGTTAGATCAGCTTTTACTCCAGGGTTAGCAAGGGGACTTATTCTATTCAGGATTAAGGATTAAAAAGTGTGGCAATGCTACTCACTGCTCAGCTGAGTTACCCACAGTGTAGCATGGAAGCCTGGGAGGGTTCCACTGCCTGTTCTATAGGGACAAAGTTGTATCTAGGCATTTGTGTCTATAGAGGGCACTGCTAAACCCCACTGTATGGTGCACAGCTACAAGCAAACATGAGGTTTAAATAGCAGTGAATTTAAACACTTTTAACACAAGATGGGTGCTGAGCTACACACTTGTACCACAAGGGTGCAGGGAGGCCGTCTCAATGAAAGATGTCTGGTTGTAGTACTGAAGTGATACAAAACAGTCTAGATTCAGCAAGTCTGAATGTAGCCTATGCTATTTAAGGCAGAAGTAGCAATGGTACAAAGTGCAGAATGAAGCAGTGGCAGCAGCAGCAAAAAAAAAAAAAAAAACGGTAAAAATGAAGCAGCAGTTCAGTAAAATACAGTTCACAAAGGGCAATACAGGTTTAAATTATACCTACTTATAAAAGATTTCAGTGGATGCCTTAGATTTCTGTTCAGATGCACTCCAGACCTCTGGTTAAGAATGCTAAACTCTGAGCAGCTCCAATAAACTGAGCTCAAGCCTGTGCAAATGTGAATCTTGAATGCAAGTGAATTTAAACAGTTTTAACACAAACTACCAATAGGAAATCCCCACACAGAGCCTTATTCCAGCAATCCACAACTCAGAAGGGTCCTGAGCTGCACACTTCTGCCACAAAGGTGCAGGGAGGCCCTCTTAATGTAAGATGGCTGGTTTTAGTGTGCAAGTGATACCAAACAGTCTAGATTCAGCAAGTTTGAATCTAGCCTATGCTATTTAAAGCAGAAGTAGCAATGATACAAAGTGCATAATAAAAGTCACAGCAGCAAAAAACATTAAAAATAAAGCAGCAGTTAAATAAAATACTGTACTTATTTTTAGAAGACTTCAGTGGTTGCCTTGGATTTCTGTTCAGATGCACTCCAGACCTCTGACTAAGAACACCAAACTCTGAGCAGCTCCAGTAAACTGAGCGCAAACTCCACACAAACACAAGGCTTAATTATAAGCAAATTTAAACAGTTTTAACACAAACTATCAATCCATCAATCCTCAACCGAGATGGTTCCTGAACTACACACTTCTGCCATAAGGGTGCAGGGAGCCCCTCCTAATGTAAGATGGCTAGTTCTGAAGGTGAATTTCTTAACATCTATTTGTGAAATATATAATATACTTCCTTAAAGCTCTAGGAGTATGCACACCCTCTAGAGGCAATTTAGCCAGCCTTGCAGCTGGCAAATATTTTCATCTAAATATTTCACTTTGTCATTCACTTGGCTTCTAATGTGTACCATCTTAGTTGATTTAGTTATATCCAATGTGAGAGGATAACCTACCCAAAGGGCAGAATTGCCACTGATTCAGGACTCTATTAAGTGCTTAAGACAATTATTAAGCAACATTTTTTCTTTTTTGTTAAAAACAAACTAAAGATCTATTAACTTTTTGGTAGGAGAGGCTGGTCTGGGTGCAAAGTCAACTAAGCATAAATAAAATAAATAAATAAATAATAAATAAAGTGATAAGTGGAGAGAAATGACTTACTAAACTGACTCTAAGTGTTCTACCTTCCTTAATAAGTCAATATACTATGTAGATGTAAAAAAAAATAAACTGCTCAAGAAGAAACTCCGTGTTAATGAACTCAGCATACCATTTCACCCCATATATGTCTGCCCACCTCAGACACGGTAGTAACACTGCTCCATATTTTATGGTCACTTTATTAAGCTGCAGGTTATAGGTTGCAACAAATAAAGCATGGGCAGTCTAGTTCCTCTTAAAATTAATTTTCCTTCACCGAAAAGAATGTTACTTTATGCTAGCAATTACCATGTTTCTTCAGAGCAAAAGCCTTTTGTATGCCATCACAGATTTTATGTCATGAACTTTTCGAGCACAGCTCCTGCTAAAGTACTCACTCATTATTTCATTAAGTGTTTTGGTCTGTATATCTTCTAAAGTGAGAACTTTGAGACCGCATTAAGTATAATAAAATTAATATTTTTGCAACTTCATTTAATGCAGTCTATTACCTGCAGCTCACAAAAGATGACTCCAACAACTAACAATCAACACTGCTACCCTACCTGACTAACTCCATCCTCAGTGATCACATTGTACACAATGTTGATGTGTAATGTTTGTAAATAACTTGTACCATTGTGTTTAATATTTATTTCCATAAATTGAGACTGTATATGCACTGTATATTGTGCTTTTTCTTGTATGTACTATTAATGTTATGTGGGACTTTTCTCCCCAGGCCTCTACTGAAAATGGGCTCAACTAGGCCCAATAGACTTTCCTGGTTAACAAATGCAATAAATAAATAAATAAATAAATAAATAAATAAATAAATAAGAGCCATTAAGAGGCTGTAAAAATAAATGCATAAGTAAGAGAACATGTATAGCTTATAGATATGGTCAGGTGGATAGGATACAGTTTATGACTGTATAATATGACAGAAAATATGCAGAACAAAGCATAATTACATCTACAAGCATAAGTCAGCCAGCATAACTATGGGCAGAATTCTTCCCACTGGTGAAAATTTGCTTCTTACAACTGATGACTGTAGAAGCTATCTGGTACAAAACTCGTTTATTCTGAGGAGTGTGAGTTAGCCATTTGTGTTCATTGCAGCTAACATGGTACCATTGCAGATAGATTTCAGCTGGAATTTTCACTGACTACATTGCTTCATTAGCTTGGACCTGATGTAAGTTTCAGTTAATTGACTATCTTGAATTTTCTTTGATTTCAGAAATGTGACATCTCACATGTGATCTGGATCCATGTCCAACATGACTGGCTAAGCACTACCTTGATGCACTTTGGTCAGTTAAGTAGTAACTTGGTTCTGCTTCTTTGACTACTGAAATCTTTCTGTCTGCTTTAAAGAATGGTTTAGTTAACTCATTCTTTAAAAAAACATAATTTAGGTCTTCACATTTTGAATAACTACCACCATGTCTCTAAACCTCAATTTATAAGTAAGGTTATAGAAAAGGTTTTGTTTGCAACTTGATTCAATTCTCAAAGACTACTATGTTCATGATCAATTTCAGTCTGATTTTTGCAGTTTATACATAGTGCTGAAATGGCCTCCACAGGTGTTTATGACCTCTTAATGGTGAGGGTTCAGTGGTATTATTCATTCTTTGTCATGCTTGGTCTCCACTCATAATTTGATATGTTAGAGCTCAGCATTCTTCTTAATCAGCTATGAACTTTCTGAAGAGCTACAGGAACTGTTCTAAGATAATTTGCCCATTTTCTATAAGTATGGACTAACTGGAGCATGTCTGGTATAAATTCTTCATTTATCATCTCACATTTGAAGTTCCACATGGTTCCATTTTGGGCCTTTTGCTATCTCTAACTTCACTGACATGCTGATGATTCTCAGTACTTCCTTTTCTTTCTTCAGGAAAGTGTCTATTCTGCAGAGTCATTAGGTGAGGTCTTGGAATGCATTCTGTACAACTTCCAGTCTTCTAAAGCTCAACATGGCCAAGACCAATGTTTTGGCTATGTATGCAACTTTAAAGGACTGTAACTAGCAAATCTTAAATCCTACTATTTAGCAATAACCCACAACTGGGTGCAGGTATCACAAGATTAACCCATGGCTGGAGTAGTTTAATCACAAGGGTGAAGTCAGAGTGATTAAACAAAGCCCACCATGGGTTAATCCCATGATACCCACACCCAGGCATTAATTATTACTATTACACAATTACATTATTTAAGAAAGAAACTGCTTACCTTTCTTAAATAATGTGTTTGTATAACCGAGCTCTAGTGTTCTTCCTCATTTGTTGATGCATTGAGCATGCTTATGGGACTTACTTTCACACGCCAGCAGAGTACATCACTGCTGCTCAGGAAAAGAAATGGAGAAAAGAGAATTTTTTAATGCTCTTAATGCAAGAAAGCTATACAAAGCCTGACATAATTGGGGGGGGGGGGGGGCAAAGAACAAAAGTCCAAAATCTGGGACAGATTTTATTGCTCTGATGAACTTAGAAAGTTAATGGAATAGGAGGTTTTGTGTTAGCATTCATTTTTTGATGAATATGAAGCTTAAACCTCAATTGTCTGTCATTATTTAATGACTTCATTCAGTACATAATGTCTTGCCAGAAAACTAAATTTTTCATGAGGAAAAGACCAAAACAATGAGGCAAAGATCTGGACAGTCTGTGAAAATCTGGACAGTTGAGAAGTAAGAGAGTCTGTGAAGACTTCAGGAGAAACAGCACAGAAATGCAAGGAAAATCAGGTAGATTTGTTTCTTTATTTTTGTAGAAAATACCTGATTTTTCTTGTATTTTCTTCAAAACATATGCTAATAGAAAAGTCTGGACACTCAATGGTACTTCAGTGGCTGGACTTTTTTCTATCAGTAAATGCTCGATTTATAATGAACACACTGATAGGGCTGTAAAATCAGAGTGCACATTTTTGAATGGCAATGACTTGTTATTGTATAGTTAAGCAATAATTCATGACTGGGTCTGGCTAATGCTGGATTTACCCATAGTTTGTGTGGTTTGATAATGATTGTGAAGCCCAAAGTCAACTGTGGGTAAATCCAGCATTAAATACCCACACTCAGGAGTGGGTTATTGCTATTATATAATGACATAATTTAAGAAAGAAATTGCTTACCTCTCTTAAATAATGTCTTTGTATAATAGTGCTGTAGTGTTCCTCTGGGCTGTTTACTGATGTACTGAGCATGTGTATGAGACTTATGTTCCTATGCTTGCACAGTATATCAGTGCTGCTTAAAAAAAGCAACGGAGAAAAGAAAATATCCATTGTTATTTTTTCCTTCTTGCCAGGCTTAATGCAAGAAACCTGGACAAACCTTAACATAATGGAGGGAACAAAGATCAAAAACAGGGACAGATTTTATTGCTCTTATAAGTGTAGAAAGTTGCTGGAAGGAAAGGTTTTGTGTTACACTGCATTTTCTGAAGGCTATGAAACCTAAACCTCAAATGTTTGTCATTTTTTAATGACTTAATCCCCAGTTTATGAGGAGAAGACTAAAACTATGAGGCAAAAATCTGGATATTCTGTGACTACCTGGACAATTCAGAGGTATAACATTTTGCCAAGATTTTAGGAGAGACACTACAGAAATACAAGGAAAATCAGGTACATCAGGCTTGCCTCTGTCACCCCTGGGCTTTCGGATATTGGCAAAGGCACTTGCTTCCCCCACAGTGCCTTTTTTAGGCAAGGCTCAAAAGACAAACCCACCTCCATAAGTATCACAAGGGATAAGAAACTAAGAGTAATGCTTCTCAACACCAGAAGTCTAAACCTCAAGATGCATGCACTTGAATCTCTCCTTAGCATGGAGAACATCGATATCTGTGCAGTAACAGAAACCTGGTTCAAGGCTCCTGAGACTACCCCAGCACTACCAGGTTATACCTCATACCATGCTTTTCGGCCCCAAAACTTGGACCGAACCACAAAAGGAGGGGGAGTATCAATATTCATCAAAGATACCCACACCTCCAGGATGGTGGCACAGCACGAAGCATCAGAGACTATCCATGTGCAACTAACAGTGGGTAAAACTGCCTTCCAGTTTATAGCCTGCTACAGACCACCATCCCAAACCCAGGAACCCCACTCGGCCTTCCTGAGACCACTGGAAAATATGAAGGTCTCTCCAAACACCATTATATTGGGCGACTTCAACTACCCAAACATAGACTGGGAGCATTACTCTAGCTCCAACATCCTAGCCCAAAGGTTCCTAGAATTTATAAACTCAAATGCTATGGAACAACTTGTTACCACTCCCACAAGAGAGGAAAACATACTGGACCTGATCATCACCAACATGGGGACTCTATGCTCCAGACCAGAAGTGTATCCCTCATTGGTAAGATCAGACCATAAACTAATCTCACTGGATATTCACATCCCGACCCCACCCCCTGCCCAGAAAACCACAGTGAAAAACTTCTCTAAAGCAAATTTCACACTCCTCAAAACTGAGGTGGAATCCTTCAAAGCCCCCGAGCCTGTGGAAAATACGGCCCAGACCACAGAATCCTTTATAAACGCATTCTATGAACACCTTCAGGAATGCATGGATCATGCAATCCAAAATAAAACCAAGACCCAATCCTCCAAAGGCAGACTTCCTGTCTGGTGGACCCCAGCCATAAACAAACTATACAATAGAAGGAGGAAGCTACTACATGATAGAGCAAAATCCCAAAAAGGGAAGGCATCTCTTATCAGTATTAGGAAAAAACTACGGGCACTCATAAAATCATCTAAGGCCAGCTTTGAGAGAAAAATTGCACAGGACACTAAGGATAATCACAAGGCTTTCTTTAGTTATGTTAGGAACCTGGGTGGGAATTCCCAGATATGCTCAGAATTAGTCCAAAATGACAAAAAGTACATCGAACCCACAGACATTGCCAACATCCTAGCTAACAGGTTCAGCGCAAACTTCTCCCCCCCTCCCCACCAAAAGGGCAAATATCTATCCCAGCAGAATGCTGCCCCCCTGACATCTCAGATGCTCAGGTAAGAGCCACCCTCTCCAAAGCAAAAAACACAGCATCAATGGGACCAGACGGTGTCCCGGGCTGTGTCCTACATGAACTCCAAGAAGAGCTAAACCCAAACATAAAACTACTGTTCAATCTCAGCCTTACTACAGGATATGTACCCAAAGAGTGGCGTACAGCAACAGTGGTCCCTCTCCACAAAGGTGGTGTCTCAACGGATCCTGGAAACTATCGCCCCATGAGCCTGACTAGCTTGGTCTGCAAAGCTATGGAAAGGATCATCATGAACCTCATAAATAAAGATATTGGGGACCTACAGACACTGGATCCTACCCAGTTTGGCTTTGTTAAGGGCAGATCCTCCCTCTTAAACCTGGTCGATTTCTTTGAAACAGTCACCAAGGCCATTGACGAGGGGAAGGTGGTCCACACAGCCTACCTGGACCTCGCAAAAGCCTTCAATACAATACCCCACTCGGGCATTATAGATAAGCTCACCAGCTTAAATATAAACCCCTATGTCTCTAGATGGGTTGCAAACTGGCTCGAGGACAGAACCCACATGGTTAGAATTTCTGGAGCCATGTCAGACTCCAAACCAGTTACAAGTGGCGTCCCACAAGGCTCAGTCCTGGGAACTCTCTTGTTCGGTATATATTTCTCGGAGGTACAGGCCAACACAGAAGGACTGTGGCTGACCAAGTTCGCAGATGACTGCAAACTGGGCACCATAATCAACTCTCCAGCCGACACAAGCATCCTCCAAAAGGGCCTCATAGAAACAGACAACTGGTGCCAGAGCCATGGCCTCAAGCTAAATGCCAAAAAGTGTATAGTCATCCCCTTTGGCAAAAACAAAGTGCCCACAAATTACCACATAGGTGGTAATCCATTAAGTACAGAAGAAGTAATTAGGGACCTGGGGACCCAAGTTGATAGCAAGCTCTCATTTGAGAACCACATGGCCAAAGTGGTTAGAAAAACATTTTATATAGCCCACCTAATCATGAAGGGATTCACATCTAGTTCAGGGGAGGTCATCGTGCCTCTTTACTCATCCCTCATCAGGCCCATAATTGAGTACAATGCCCCTTTTGGGATGTACCTTACCAGACACCTGCAGCAACTGGAAAAACCCCAAAAGTACCTCACCAAGAGGATCAAAGAGCTCAAACAGATGCCATATGCTGCCTGGTTAAAGAAACTCTAGCTCTACTCAGTGGCATATGCCTGCCCAGAGGCAATCTGTGCCTGACGTATAAAGCCATGTCCAACCTTAATTAATGAACATGCTGCACCTCAGAAAATCCAAATCCCGTCGAGCTACGCGCTCGAGAGACTTGAACCTCAGCACTGAAATAAATAGGACATGCTGGAGGGACAGATTCATAACCTAGAGGCTCCCTTCACTCTGGAATAAAATCCCAGTCCAGGTTAGGCAGAGTCCCTCATTGACTCTCTTCAAGAGGAATCTTGATGAGTGGATGGGAGATCGTAGGTTTACCCCGGGTATCACTTCTGTGTCACTGTTAGACAGAGGCACAATATACTAACCTCGAAAAAGGGCATAGCAAAATTAATTTAAAATGGGTGGCAAAAGCCAAACACACTCTGGCTAGGCTTATAAATGCCCTAGGGCAGATAGCCTAGTATGAACCTATGAACTTATGAACCTATTTCTGTTTCTTTAGTTTTGCATAATGTACCTGATTTTTCTTGTATTTTGCTCTGTCCTCCGCTATATAGCATATGTCAATAAAAAAGCCTGCCCCCCTCAATGGTACTTCAGAGGACGGACATTTTTATGTTGGTATATGCTCAATACCACAGGCACACTGGTCAGGCTGTCCAATCAATGTGCATGTTTTTGAATACTAATGTTCATGGAGAAGGTTAAAGATCTTACTGTGATTATTAATGGAAGATTGACAGTGAGTAACCAGATGTCATCTGTTGTGCAAACATCTTGTTTTGTCTTTTCAGCATATTTTGCATGAATCACTTCTATTTTGTAGAGGAGCTTTTGCTGGTTGTGTATGCCCTCCTCTATTCATATCTTACTGGCTTCCTAATATTGAACTAGATCATTTGCAGTTACCACTGAATTCCACAGCTCAATTACTTTCAGATATTCCAAGTTACCTTCACATTACCCAAATTCTCAGGTCTCTGCACTAGTTGCAATTTGATCTCATTACATCTTCAGTATTTTATTTACTTAGCTATACATGATATGGGTACGCTCTATACCTTTAGGAGCTATTGGCTCCCTACTCTTTGGATATGGCTAGAATTGCATGTTCTCCTTTCTTTAGATTGTTGATGAAAAAACAGTATGGACAGAGACATCCATTTATTTGTCTTCTTGCAGTCAAGACACGTACCTCTGGTACTTCCTTCCCCAATGGTTGAGGGTGTATGCCTCCTCCTTTTGGGAATTAATTGATCTCTTAAAACCTTTCATTGACTAACTTCAGTATTACCTTATTTATTGTGTTTTATTACCAGGTCTTACATATTATTCATATTATTATTATTTGCTTTGATATAGTTAATATTATTTATATGTTTTAACTGATTATAAGGTGCTTGGAATTAACTCCCTTTCTAACTGAAAGTTTGATCATATCATCTTATACAGCATGTACAGATCTTGATAAAGCCTGATATTAGTCAGGTGAAAGCGCTTGATTCAGTTTTGCTGTGATTTTTATGCAATTAAAGCTTTTGAACTATTACTTCGTGCCAGTTTGATGTTTCTTCAGTCATTGAAGGTGTTTTTGTGATTTATACAGCATGCGTAAAGCTCCCATGAATAACTGAAACCAGTATAATTACCCAAATGATAACGACTAACTGCCATGGAGTGTGTTTCTGCATGTATTCCATGTGTCAGCTAATACACAAGCTTGCAGATTTGTTCCTGTCAGTATTTCTGCCATTCTGAGCAGTCACTATGTGACAGCCTGCAGTCTGAGATGTCTTCATATTTTACAACAATGTGGCATGTGACCTGCCCACCATTTTCTGGTCTTCTGTGAAAACTTAACTCAGGCCATTTTATTTTAATTTTTTTTTATTATTATGTTATTCTTCTCTACTTTTTTGTTAATTTACTGATTTTGTGCTAGTTCATTTGTCATGTTACATTATCTGGTACCAAACAGTCAACTATTATCAATTGCACTTTCTTTTAAATGCTACCTGCAGGATGACATAACTTATCTTCCTGGTGTCATTTGTGTGTATCCGTTATCAATTATCACTTCTTTATTATTTCAACTGTGTTTACCACTTGCTTGTATTAATTATTTAATGTGTGTGTGTGTGTGTGTGTGTGTGTGTGTGTGTGTGTGTGTGTGTGTGTGTGTGTATGTGTGCATGTGTGTGCCTGTCTTTCTGTGTCTGCGTCTGTGTTTTATAGTTCATACTTTTATACGCTCTTGATCCAGGTGTTCCTCCCGATAAACACTTTTGGATTGTCTGGGAAAACGCACAATGAACAAACCAATAAACAGTGAAATAAGAACTTTATTCTATACAGCCTTCATGTTTAAGCAAATCTAAACACACTTTGTTTTGAGTGTATGTGATCCTTTTGCAGCCATTTTTTTTTAATAAAAGCATAGTATGCACCATACTTTGTTGTAGTAGTAGTGGATGAACTTTCTAAGATTCCAAACAAATATTTTATATTTTCTGTGTGTGTGTGTGTGTGTGTGTGTGTGTGTGTGTGTGTGTGTGTGTGTGTGTGTGTACGTGTGTGTGTGTACGTGTGCGTGTGTGTGTGTGTGTGTGTGTGTGTGTGTGTGTGTGTGTGTGTGTGTGTACGTGTGCGTGTGCGTGTGCGTGTGTGTGTGTGTGTGTGTTGCAGTTCAAACTTTCTATACGCTCTTGATCCGCTTGTTCCTCCTGATAAATACTTTTGGATTGTGTGGGAAAACGCACAATGAACAAACCAAAAAACAGTGAAGTAAGAACTTTATTCTATGCAGCCTTCATGTTCAAGCAAAACAAAAAGGCTTTGTTTTTAGTTTATGTGATCCTTTTGAAGTCAGTTTGTCTTTTCTAATAAAAGCATAATATGCACCATACTTTGTTTTAGTAGTTATGGAAGAACTTTCTAAGATTCCAAATAAATAATTTACATTTTCTCTAGGACTTGCTGTTAAACATAAAGGTTTTGCATAGTTTGTTATTTAGCATATGACAAATGTGCATGAGTAAATTTGTATTCGTAATGAAGTAAAAGTACTCCATTAACTTTCAGAGCAGCAGTGCAATTAATGTCATTTCATTTGCATGATTTAAAGTGTTTCAGAAACATATAAATTACAATTTACAGTAAATGTTTCAGATTGTACTATATGTTTGCAAGTATTATTTCCATGCAGAGAGTCTAATTACTTTCACTGGAGAAGAGTAAATTAGTCTTATCCCATTTACTTGAAAGAAATAGTGGTGATATTTTCTAAAGTTGTACAGATTGCACGGACACAGTGAATGACTACGAACTTCACTTGACATTCTGTCTTTATGTGGAAAAGCATTCTTAATTAAGGAAATCTGATAATCTTATGCCACATCCTAGGCACTTCTGCATATATGCAAAACACTAAATTCATGGGTTGACTTACAAAGATCCTCTTTCTTATTGACAGCCCAATGATCTACAACTCTAAATGTTAAATGTGCAAGACAAATTGAGGCATGCAATGTGTGTTTATCTGAAAAGCTAGGAAATAATTTTAATTATTTTCATTCATTTACTTCAAAATCAAAGGCAATCCTGTATTATCAGTAACACCAAAATTGAAGCAAGCCTTTGCAATTTGAGAATCATGTCACTTGCACAAGTAATGCAACACACAAAACAACTATAGCAATGTAGCAGCATCAGAAATCACAGCAAAATATTTACTAATAAAGTTAAAGGTATGTTTAGGAGGTAAAAAGAGTTTACCCTGAAAGGAAATAGTAGAAGTATCTAAAGAGAGGTTAACAGCTTGTCTGGCAGATAAAAGCAAATCTAAAATATTTCTCTGATTATCTGCACATCAGTAATGAACATATCTTATCACTAAATAAAATAGGGGTCTATATTAAATAATCAAAAGCTCCCGTCAGCGAACGGCATTACATCGAAAATGCTGTTCATTGATTTCTGCTCTTGTGGGGGGCTGCACCCCTCACACCCCCCCCCGCTAATTATATATACCAACTCTGAGATCACACTACAGTGAGGAAAGGGCAAATTTCCCAATCCTCACTGTATCACAATCTCACTACGGACAGTTCAGTGAATGGCATGTTCGATGTAATAGCACCGAAAATGCCGTTCGACAAACGGTCCTTTCAATTATTTAATATAGACCCATAAAATAGATGCTGCTTTTTGACATTTCTTTGCATATTAGGTCACTTACATACAACAATGCCCAAATCAGCCTAGAAAATTAACAGCTTACAACATATTTGCTGACATAACTAACATTCACCTTATGGAAGTCTCAGTTATTTTCCAAAGTGGCAAATATCCAAAGGAAATCCAAATATCCAAGCTACAGCAAGGCAAGATTTGATAATTTTTGACTTGATCATTTTTCAATATGCAATGCTGTCTTAGCTGAATGCATACAATTAATTATTAATGTCTTCTTGCCATTGTCTTCCATAAACTTTGCAAAGTCCCTTTACTAAAACATGAGCCCAAAACAAAAGATGATTCATGACCTATGTCACTGATATCTCCAGCTATCTCTACTAGCCAAGATACTTATAGTTCGCAAAGACAGTGCAAGTAAGAGCCCACACTGAAAGTTATGACAATAAATTAGGCATCTCTGATCTCTCTTATTAACACTATCTTGAAAGCAGTAGACAATGGCATACAGACAGGAGTGACATTTTCAGACACAACAAAAGCTTTTGACTCTGTCGGAAGTGACAAGCCCCTAACACAGCTATTGCTATATAGTCTGAATCAATCTGTACTGCAGTACTTCATAAGATAAATACAGAACAAAACTTTTCAAATGGGATTTTGACAACTGGTAGTCCATTCTGTGCTAAATCCCCTCAGTCATTGCCTGTCTCACATTAA
Organism: Protopterus annectens; assembly: GCF_019279795.1. Classification (NCBI taxonomy): domain Eukaryota; kingdom Metazoa; phylum Chordata; order Ceratodontiformes; family Protopteridae; genus Protopterus; species Protopterus annectens. Next base: position 1,373,047,499 of record NC_056739.1, read on the forward strand.
CAAATTACTATATGCAGTTAATAAGGTAATCTGGTCCCTACTAGGTCATCCTAAGAATTTTGTTCTAAATGAGCAAAGTGTCTGATTCAATTATCTCATCAGTTACAGCAAGTGGTGCTACAGCTTAATCTTAGGAAAACAAAATACGTGCTTTCTGGTGCGATGAAACATTTCAGCATGCTGAAAGGCAACTGGTATGGTGCATGATGAAATGATAATTAGTAAATTGATGCAAATGTTTACATATCTAGGGTCTGGGGTGGACAAACCTTTTTCAGGCCTTATTCATAAAACAAATAAATCTTTTCACTTCTCGATAGTTCTAACAGGAGTTATAGGCACTGAGAGGATGGTAGATAAATCTCTGTTTTTTTTTTTTTTTTTGGTAAAACTACAACAAAACTGTGAAATGCATTAAAAAGTGCATATTGCTTGCAACTGTGTTATCTATGAAATGCAGTAGGTTTGTAAAACCAAAAGTATACATTAGGTTTTGTAAAACAGAAAATGTTGTAAAATACTTTGTGAAAAAAGACTACTGGGAGTGTGGAAATGTTTTGCTATAGTATAGCAGCTAACTAAAAAAAGTAAACTGTATCCTTTCTTGATGCAGGTGGGTAATTGTTTTATAGAAGGATTTAACAGGTAGAATTGTAAATGTTTTTCTGTATGGAGGTGGTAGCCAGAAGCAAATTTAAGCACACACAAAGAGACACAGACACAAGCACACACACACACACACACACACACACACACACACACACACACACACACACACACACACACACACACACACACACACACACACGCATACTCTCTCTCTCTCTCTCTCTCTCTCTCTCCCTCTTACAGGTATCCAGGCTGAACAGGAAAGAAATAGTTACTTAAGGCAAGCTGTTTGTAGTCTGAATTTGATTGACAAGGCAAAATACTAGGTAGCCATGCCATGAGGCAGGAATCCCTTGATTTGGTAAAGGACTTAACATGATCAATTTTGGAAGATTTATGCTAATTTTATGACAATGGTTATCCAACCAAAGTCCAACTCCATGGTCAAGTGCACACGTCTATATCACTTCATCGAATACATGACTATCGAACACACACATGAGCGAATATTCACATACTCAAAAATGGTATTGTGAGGGGCTGTGCCTCCCACACCCCCCGCTAAATATATATTCTTACTCCGAGATCGCACTACAGTGAGGAAAGGGCAAAAATCCCGATCTTCACTGTACTGCAAAAAAAAAATTCATAAACTTCGAGTACGTGAATATTTGCTCATGTGAGCATTCGATAATCACGTAATTAATGAAGTGATATAGATCTAAGTGCACAGACCACCTTTCTCTGAAGACTCAGCTCACAAAAGCCCATTTGGCGCAATCTTTGTGGTGCCTAGATATACCACATGAATATTTTTCCTTCCTGAAAAAGTGAGTTTCTTTTGTTTTGCTTTGCCTTTTGTATTTTACATTTTTGGACATAGGTTCATAGGTTGGTAATAGGCTATCGGCCCTAGGGCCTATACAAGCCTAGCCATAACAATTCCCTGGCTATTTCTTCCCACACTATTTACTTCCTTGACCCATCTTGCAGGGCGACTGATGTGATCCCCGGAGTGAATTTCCTTTCTCCCATCCAATCGTCAAGGTTCCTTTTGAACAGGGCTAAAGAGGTGCTCTGCTTGACATGTATGGGCAGTCTATTCCAGAGTCTAGGGAGTCTCTGGGTCTGGAACCTATCCCTCCAGCATGTTTTGTTTATTGTGATGACAAGGTTTAGATCTCTGGAGCGTGTGGCTCTGAGGGATTGGGATTTCTTTTAAGTGTAGCATGTCCAACAGCTCTGGATTTGACATGGCCTTGCATGTTAAGCAGAGATCGCCTCTGAGTAGATGATATGTGACAGAGTATAGCTGGAGTTTTTTAAGGCGGTCAGCATAGGGCATCTGCTTTAGGCCTGTGATTCTTTCAGTGAGGTATTTCTGTGGCCTTTTCAGTTGTTGCAGGTGTCTTGAGAGGTATATACCAAATGGGGCATTGTATTCTATAATGGGTCTAATGAGGGATGAGTACAGTGGGACAATGACCTCCTTTTTTCTGGATGAAAAGCTCTTAGTGATGAGGTGTGCCACACAGAACGATTTCCTGACTGTTGTGGCGATGTGGTTATTGAAGGTGAGACCACTCTCCACCTGTGTCCCTAAGTCTCTTATCACACTTTCAGTGTTTAGTGTACTGCCACCTATGTGGTAATTCATGGGTACATGTTTTTTCCCAAAGGATATTATATATTATATTTCTTGGCATTGAGCTTGAGCCCATGGCTCTGGCACCAAGCATCTGTTTCTGTAAGGCCCCTTTGTAGAGTATCCACATCATTTGGAGATTCAATAATGGCTCCCAGTTTGCAGTCATATGCGTACTTTGTTAGCCAGAGTCCCTTAGAGAAGTACTTCAGAGAAGTAGATGCCAAACAAGAGTGGTATCAGGACTGAACCCTGAGGTACTTACTTGTCACTTGTCTGGAGCTGGATTTGGAATCAGGTACTTTTACAGTGAGGGTTCTGTCAGTAAGCCAGTTGGCAAACCATCGAGTGATGTAGGGATCAATGCCCAGCTTAGTAAGCTTATCTATGATTCCAGAGTGGGGGATGGTGTCAAAAGCCTTGGCGAGGTCCAGATAGGCTGTGTGGACCACCTTAACCTCGTCTACAGCTCTGGAGACTGATTCGAAGAAGTCAATCAGGTTCAGGAGACAAGATCGGCCCTTCATGAACCCAAACTGGGTGGGGTCTAGTGTTTGAAGGTTGCCAATGTCTTTGTTTATAAGTTCCATGATAATACGTTCCATGGCCTTGCAGATCAGGCTCATCAGACTGATGGGGCAGTAGTTCCTGGGATCCAAGGTGGATCTCCCCTTGTGGAGTGGGATAACTGTATCTGTGAGCCACTCAGTGGGCACCAAGCCTGAGGTGAGGCTATGACTAAACAATCGTATATTTGGCAATATTATAGATACTGAATATTTAACTGGATTTAGTTTTGTCCTGTATTGTTGCAACCTTTTATTTCACATTTTTCTGCACAGTATTGTTTCTTTAATATATATTTAATTTCTCAAAATGTATTACTTAATTTTCTTTTAACAAATAATTCTACTCATTTAATTCAAAAACTTGTAGTTGATTATTGTGTATAAATTAATAAAGGTAACTACTGTGTGTGTTGTTGACTCACAGTTGATATAGATATGAAAGAATAAGTACTAACACTGCTCTCAGTTCTTCTATTTTATTTGGTTAAGTTTTAAGAACTGAACAGTAACGGAAGTATTCTTCATATTGATCACTGTTGCAATAGCGGGTGGTACTAATCATACAATCTCTTTATGAGTGAGATTATGAAATCAGAGCTCTTTTTGGAAGATAAATTAAGGCTTGTATAAAATCCTTGCAAACACACTCTCTCTTTTCTGAGCTTCTTAACTTGGACTGAAAGCCACCATGCACATAAATCAAAATGCCTCCCCTAGAATTTGTTTTCAAAAACATATGATAACCAGGATGGCCTACAAGGGCAACAGGGTGAAAATCAGGACCAAACCACATTTCTATAATAACAAAACAATCTAACCATTCAGTAGTAGCAACAGAATTCCAGTTCATTTATTTTATAATTGAAACATTTTGCATTTTAAAGATGGATAATTAGGTTATTCATGACAGGTTGACTAGGGAAAGTCTTGCAACCTTGCTCTAAGAAATGTGAAATGAATTTAGTGATCTTTGATGCCAAAAATTGTTAATAAGATTACTTATATGAAACTTGTCTTTTATAAAACAGTTTCACCTGGTAAGTAAATTTCCCCAAAGATAAAGCTGATTAGTATGAAAAGAAAATATAATATGACACGTAGCACTATTGAACGCACTCTCTAATCTAAACTAGTTCTTTTAAACTTGGAAAACAGAATATCATCCATCACCAAAGGTCATAGCTCTTGTCCTTTCCCAATGCCATAATTTCTCTTAAGTTGTTTAACATCTCAGCAACACTGTTTTTGCTGTATTATTTAGTAGTGTATATTCTAAATTATAAGCCACTGTTTTAATATTAAGGCAAAATATTGTACTTTAACACCTCTAATCTTACATCCTGTAGAGAGAGGCAGTTCATGACTCATACTAATACAATGAATCAGATTGCAGAGTCCTTGGAGAATAGAATAACACTTGTGTTGCAGGGGCTACATGAAACTTATCTCTCTGCTTCAGGTTAAGGGTAAGTAAAATGAGCTTATCACATTTTATTTATTCATTTTATTTATTTTACAGTTTTTTTTAATTTATTTTACAGTGCAGCATTCTGATAATGTCATCTGAATGGTTAAATGGGTTGGAGGCACTCAACCCATGAGGTCAGCTGAGTTTATATCACTCATAGCATGTCTCTTTGTCCTGGAAAAACTCATCGGAAAGGTGTCTGTATCTAAATTAGGTTCTCAGTTAAATTGCTTGCTCTTTTTAGAGGGTCTGTCATACTAACAGTATGATATAATTGTCACTTACTGTTTTCTCCATTGGTTCCTGTATTTTCAACAATTTTCTCATTCAAATAATTAGATACATCAGGAGGGCTACTATAGCAGCAACATGATGCAATAGTTTATTGTAATCACCTACATTATTGCCTGTATTTTTAACAGGGCTGTCAGATACATGTTTACATAATGCAGGCAGAATTCTAATGGAAATTAATGTCATATCAGACAAGACAAAACTTCTGTATCAAACAAGACAAGAGTACAAAACTCAGAAAGACTAGAAGTATCAGAAGCAAACTGCAGGAGATGGAAGTTGAAATCAACCTGAACTTCTGCATTCTCAGAATGGGGTCTTACTCTATTTACTTCAAAACCATTTAATTAAATAAATACACTTATTATGAACAGCACAGTTTTCAGGAAACAGTAATCTTAGTGGATAACATCATGACGTTAGAGCATTGTTTTAAAAAAGTTACAACTCAATAGGTCCTTAAATAAAACTAATTATAAAATTCCATTGTGTGGCTCACAACTATAGGTTTAAACCTCTGGTACCCAACAAGCAAACTCTAAGAATTATTAAAGTAATAGTCAATGACTTCTCTGAAATGAGTACTTTATCTAGAGATTATTAAAGACAACTTCACTATTAAGGAAACTTCCAAATATGTCACAGTTCCAGAGACAAAAATTGGTGGAGAAATAATACATTTAAGATAATAAAAATATATATCCAAAAAGCAGTCTAACAGGAGCAAGTAAAAATTAAATTCAAGAGAACTATAAAAATGGAATCATAGAAACAATTCAATTTTAAAATCCACACTTAAGGCTTTTGATGAGCAAGAAAAATGTCTTCCATTTAATTTAATCCTAGAAATAGCAGAAAAGTATGATTGGATCAAGCACCCAAGAAATATTGTCAACTTCTAAACTCGAATAATTCTACTAATACACGGGTAAGTAGGATATCGATACTAAAAATGCTTGACTAAAATAAGGAAATTGAAAATAATAAAAGAAATTGAAATAATAAAATACCATGGTGTTAGAAAAATATGTATTAGTAATATGCATGCTTAGTGCATTCGAGGTTTAAAAGGGTTAATGCATTTATTCTGTTCACACTGCATGAATCTGCACAGCTACTAGAGACATTCCAATCCTGTTTATGTCATGAAAATATGCGCAACTATGATCTGCTTATGCCATGGAAATTAACAAGACGCATTTGATTTCTGCTAATGTCATGAAAATAATAAGAAGTGTTTCATTTCTGCTAGTGTCATGAGACTTAACAAAGAGATGTGAGAGTGTTCGATCTCGCCGTTTGTTCTTACACCTGGGTTCGGAGCCGATCCTCGGCTCCGTGTCGGCCGCTCTGCAAGCTCTGCATCGAGAAGAAGCTCGAGACCAACCTAACTCCCACAATCCCCCTCTGCCTTTACCTCAGATCTAGTTTGCCGCTGCAGCGTTCGCATCAGTTTGATGAGCTCGAGCAGCCTTAAGCTAAGATTTATATTTTTCTTATATTTCTTAAAAATTTTTTCTTCTAAAATTTTATCTTAAGTGACTGTGTGTGTGTGTTGGTAGTGTTTCGAGGAATTCTCGGTTCCATATAAAGTTCTTTTATACTTTATTAGAGTTTTCCCTCGGGGCCTCCCCCACCCTTTTACTGGATTGACTACTAGATTGACCTTTTTACTGGATTTGACTAAAGTTTCTGGATTAGACAAAACTACTGGACTTGACTTTTTACTAACTTTTCCTTTGTTAGCTATAACTAAGATTGTGACATGTCTGAGAAAGCTAAGTCTGGCTTTAAACGTTGCCAATGTGGGCAAAAGATGTCAGTGACTGATAATCATAGTTCCTGCGTCTACTGTCTTGGCCCTCTCCATCTGCAAGAAGACTGTTCAATTGGTCATTCTTTCAGTGGAAGGGTCATGACAGATAGGCGCAGGAAACTTATGGATAGGGGTCTTTTAAAACCTACCTTTCAAGAGGCTCTGGATGCATCAGACCAGGCATCCAAATCCTCGAAGGAATCGAAGACGTCGGAGCCCAGGTCATTGGCTCCGAGCTCTTCAGTTAAAGTTCGATCACCGGTTCCACAGACTTCGGGGCCGAGTGTTGAACTATTGTCAGCTTCCGAGCCTCGAGTCTTGGAACCGGTGATGGAGCTCCCTCCCCCGACACTGTTGAGGTCAGCTCCATCTTCGATTCCTTTGACGCGCTCTTCCAGACCCCTCTCCGACACCGATGTAGACCGCGTGGTGCAGAAATTAATGGAGAATACGGCCTTATCCAAGCTCATCTCTGTCTCCTCCCAGTTGGTGTCGAGACTCGAAGGCCTTCCCTTATCTCCATCTGTTCCTCCTCCAAAACCTATCTAGTCTTCGGAGCCGGAAGAGGCTGATCTGCTGATTGTGGAGCCCTCGGTGCCAGAACCGTCTTTCTCTCGGTCGGCTCCGTTCACCTCGACTCCGTCGGATCCGGTACCGGAGTCTCGGAGCCGAAGATCCATCCTTGGATCCGGGACTGAGAGTCGGACCGATGTTTCGGTTCCGACGCTCCCTCTCGGGGCCTCGGCTCGGATCGACTCGGCTCCATCCTCGGGGTCGATGCCATCGGTGCCTGTCTCAGGGATTCTTCCTATTTCCTCAGAACCGGGAGATACCTCGACTCGGGACCCGGGGGCCTTCGACCTCATGAGGAAGGTGTTGTCTACCCAGACAACCACATCAGCAGAAACAGCTTCTCCTTTCCATAAAGGACCGTTATCCTCCTCTGCACCCACGGCTACATCTAAGCGTCGAGCACCTGTGTCTCAGCCACCCCTGGAGGGTGCCCCCTCTTCCTCGGAGGCTTCTTCGGATGCTCCCCTCGAAGAAGTTCCGAGGAAAAGATTGTGTAAGAGGAGACACTTAGATTCTCCACAAGAATCATTGACATCGGACACTGACTTAGATGAGTCAGAAGGGTCCCCAAAGTCACCCTCAGAGGATGTCTCTTTTTCGGACATCCTGGAGATCCTAAAGCAGAGAGGTGATTGGCAAGCCCTCCCCCCTTCTGAGGATGAGTCAGTTTTGCTGAAGGCATTCGGTGCTCGCCCTTCCTCCTCCTGGGTCACTCCGCCCTTCGATGAGTTGATGGAGCTGATTGCTCGAAGGGCGTGGGAGACGCCTGACACGGTGGAGCCAGTCCCTAGAAAGCCTAACAAATATATTACTGCCCCTCAGGATAAGGCTTATCTGACAAAGGGAGTGCCAGTGGACGCTATGGTGGTGGCAGCTGCCACGAAAAAGGAGATGTCGGAATCTTCCTCATCTGTCCATCCACCTAACAGAGATTCTAGGACTATGGACAGGTATGGGAAGCACATTTTTAGTTCAGCGGCTTTTTCTATGCGATCCCTGAACTATTTGACCCACTTCACACGGCTACAGAGGGATCTAATCAAAGAGTTGGGAGATACCCTCCAGGGTACTACAGATGCTGCTATTTCAGAAAAAGTTACAGCACATCTCAATACCCTTACGTCTATTGCAAACTCGTCCATGAGGCTGATATCATACGCAGCCGAAGGATCGAGTAGGGCAGCAGCTTCAGTGATTGCTCTTCGTAGGCAATCCTGGATGCGCTTATGTTCATTTGCGGAAGCCTTCAAGTCTTCCTTTACTAACGCCCCATTTGATGGTGCCACTCTCTTTGGCCCCAAAGTAAAGGAGACCCTTACCCGGTGTGAGCAAGAAGGAAAGACTCTGTCTGCTGTCGGAGTCCGTTTTTCCACCCCATCCAGACCGTACCCCAAAGGGCAACGTGGTGGAAAAATGTGGTTTCGAAAACCCCAAGGATCTTTCCCAGGCACACAGGGTGATGCCCCTTCTAGAGGCAGAAGAGGGGGCAGAGGTGGAAGACGCCACCCTGGCGGCAGAGGGGGTCCACAAAACCAAGGTGACAGGGATACACCCCCTGGAAAACCTTTCCAGCACTCCTGAGAGGAGGCCCGACTGTCCTGCTCTGGAGGCAGTCGGGGGTCGCTTAGCTTTATACCCTCAGGCCTGGCAAAATCTTACATCAGATAACTGGGTAAAAAGCGTTGTTACCAGAGGATACAGAATACCCTTCCTATTGCCCCCAATTCCGAAGAAAAGACTCCCAGATGTGCCGCCCCATCTGCGAGACCCTGCAGCTATAGAAATTTCAAAGCTGCTAGAAAAAAAGAGTCATCCAACCAGTCCCAGCGGACCAAAGAGGATTCGGAACTTACTCAAGGTTCTTTTTAGTTCCAAAGAAGACAGGGGAGTGGAGGCCGATTCTGGACCTAAGCAACCTCAATACCTTCGTCAAGAAAGAAAAGTTCCAGATGGTCACGCTTCAATCGATCCTTCCATTTTTACAGAAGGACGACTGGATGTGCTCAATAGATCTGAAGGACGCATACTACCACATCAAAATGGCCAGGGCGTCCAGGGATCACTTGCGCTTCTGGCTGGGAGCCAGCCATTTTCAGTTTCGAGCCCTGCCCTTTGGTCTGACCTCAGCCCCCAGGGTTTTCACCAAATGCATGGCAGTGGTGGCGTCTCACCTGAGACGCCTGGGATTCCAGGTGTTTCCGTATCTGGACGACTGGCTCCTTTCTGCCACCACCCAGCGTCAACTGATTCAGGCCAGGGATTACACACTACAGCTTTGTGTTCATCTCGGAATTTCCGTAAACTTCAAAAAATCTTCACTACAGCCATCACAGCATATCTCATTCATAGGAGCAGAATTGGATATGCATCATTTAATTCTAAGACTTCCTCCAGAAAGGATAGCCTCACTACAAAGCAATGTTCTAGAGTTGAGGGCAGTGTTTCTAGCGTTGCAACACTTTGCTCCCCTTCTTCCTCTAGGGACTATTGCAGTTCAGACAGACAACATGTCCGTAGTCTGGTACATAAACAAACAAGGGGGAACCAAGTCTTATCAGCTATGCAGAGAGGCCATGAGAATCTGGCAATGGGCGGAGTCCACGGGTCGCTTTCTGATTGCAACGCACATCCCGGGGTCATCCAACGTCATAGCCGACAGGCTGAGTAGAGCAATCCTGTTGCCTCACGAGTGGTCCCTCAAACAGTCAGTTGCGAAGAAGATTTTTCGCAAGTGGGGCCAGCCTTCCTGCGATCTTTTTGCGTCTCCAATGAATGCCAAATGCAGGAGCTACTTTGCCCTATTACCCCCTCCAGGGGAAGTCCCCAGGGACGCGCTGGTTCACGATTGGCCCCCTGGTCTCCTGTACGCTTTTCCTCCCTTTCCCCTGATTGCAAAGTTTCTGCAGAAAGCCAACAACCTGCAAAGGACGATTATCCTCATTGCCCCATTCTGGCCTCATCAAATCTGGTTTCCCTTTCTTCTGGCACACCGCATTTGGGGACCCTAGATCCTGGACCCGGAGCCAGATCTACTGACCCACTCATCAGGGGCTCCCCACCCCTCGCTTCTGTCACTCCAACTAGCAGCTTGGCTGCTCCGCTTCCCTACTTAGCCAGGTCTGATCTTCTTTCACCTGCAGTTCAGAATATACTAGTGGCTTTTCATAAAGCTTCCACTACAAAGACCTACACTAGTAAATGGAAGCGCTTTGTTTTCTGGGCAAATACACAGCATTTGGACCCTGTTATAGCTCCCTTAAATAAGATCTTGGAGTTTTTAACCGAATTATTCCACCAAGGAGCTTCTCCTGCCACTTTAAGAGTGCAATTGGCTGCCATTTCCAACTTTCATGTGGAAGAATGTGGGGCACCTATTATGTCTCACAGACTTTGTAAGGCCTTTTTAAAAGGATCTTTCCATATTAGACCACCAGTTAGAACTCCTACATCTCCTTGGAATCTGAACCTTTTATTATCTAAATTGATGTTACCTCCGTTTGAACCAGCCTCCTCTTGTCCATTGAAGTATTTGTCGTGGAAGACCCTCTTTTGGTGGCCATTACATCGGCTAGGCGGGTGTCAGAGCTTCAGGCTCTTTCTATTAAACACCCTTATCTGATCTTTCACTCTGACAGAGTATCTCTTCGCACTAATCCATCCTTTCTCCCCAAAGTTTGCTCTATTAATAACATTAATCAATCCATTGAACTCCCTACCTTTTTCAAAAATCACTCCAATAAGTTGGAGTATATGTTACACAAGTTGGATGTTCATAGACAACTTAGATTTTACCTGGATAGAACAAAGGATCACAGGAAATCAGATCAACTTTTTGTAGCCTTTGCAGACAGCAGGAAAGGTGTAGCAGTTACTAAACGAACCCTTTCCAAATGGCTAACTGATTGCATTATATTTGTTTATGCTACTTTGGAACAAACTTTACCTGTCAAACCCAAGGGGCACTCTACAAGATCAGTATCTACATCCCTGGCTCATGCAGCTCGCTTACCATTAGACACTATTTGTGCAGCTGCCACTTGGTCTAAACCACATACTTTCATTTCTCATTACAAGGTAGACAGGGTTTCTAGGGACAGGGCAACCTTTGGTTCCACTGTGCTCAAGAACGTTCTCCCGTGAGTTCCTCAGGAACATGGAGCTAGGGACGCTACCCAGGTGTAAGAACAAACGGCGAGATTGAACACTCTCACACTTAGAAGTTATGTCCTTACCATAACGTTCCATGTGGAGTGTTCATCTCGCCTTTGTTCTTACATTCCCACCCTCCCACCCTCAGGAAGAACGTACAGTTTGGTGTCTGGTTTGGTTTATCCTGCTTCTGCATTTCGCAGTTGTTGTGTATATATCTATATATATATATATATATATATATATATATATATATATATATATATATATGTATAGGTGTTCTTGCAGTTATGTTTTTTGGCATGAATGTGTTTCTCTCTCTGACTTCTGGTTTGCTTGCAAACTAGATCTGAGGTAAAGGCAGAGGGGGATTGTGGGAGTTAGGTTGGTCTCGAGCTTCTTCTCGATGCAGAGCTTGCAGAGCGGCCGACACGGAGCCGAGGATCGGCTCCGAACCCAGGTGTAAGAACAAAGGCGAGATGAACACTCCACATGGAACGTTATGGTAAGGACATAACTTCTAATTATTGATTTTCTGCTTATGCCATGAGAAAGTACACTGCGCTGAAGCTATTGATAATGAAAACAAAGGCTGCTTGAAAGTATAAACCGTAGTCAGCATTACTTGTACCTAAGCTAGAAATGTACCTTGAATCTAGGCAAAATGTAACACATAGTGAGTTTTAAATCTGAGCATGTCAGCAGGAAATCTAAGTAACATTTTCTGTAGAGTAATACAGAAAGCTGTGTCTAAGTACGTCAACAATAGAATAGTAACATTTCATAGAACTGTATAAAAGTAGCATACTGCTCACTAGTAATTTAGACAAATCATTCTGCCTGCATGCTTTGTCTCCTTGCTGCAAGTTAATGAAGGGTGTCATACTTGAACCTTACATGAATTGGTCTTTGAAGTTTTTTCCTTTGACACATGGAAACAAAAGCAGCTAATCACATGGAATAAAACTACACATAAACAACCATTTCAATAGAGGTTGACTTCAATGAATTACATAAACTTCTAAATCATAGCAGCCAACCAATAAAATACTAGCTAAGCTGGTATAATACTTAACTTGGTCAAGGTAGACCAAAGAAGTAAAAGAATTTAACCACTGTCTGTCTTTAGCAGCAAACTGTATCAGAGTTATGACTGACAGTCAGGCACTAAAACAACTGTTCCCAGCAGATGGCAAGCCAATGCAGTGCAAGTAGCAAATGGGAGTCCCTCCCCGACCCTATTCAAGTGTAACTGAAACCAGACGATGGGAAACTGGAAATTCACCCCTAATCTGGTACCCATATCTCTGATGGACAGAGGTAGACAATAAATCATGTTTCAACTAACATATACCCCTTATATAAATGTCTAAGATACAAAAATTCATAGGACACTTTTGGGTTGCACAGCTAGGCTTATAAAGGCCTTTACGGCTTTTAGCCTAGTATGTACCTATGAAAGCTACTTGTTTAACTGCAAGAATAGCAAACACCAAAGTCATCTAGATATCAAAACAGTAAACAGAAGAATTTAACCAAGCTGATATTGTGAATAAAGAGATTAAAAAAGAATAAGGCTCATCATTCAATCTGCTAGCTGATTGCTGAAGTTAAATAATGTACACCTCATATATATATAACAACACTGTCCCCTAATGCTTCCCTACACAAAACTCTAGTACTGAGACTACAATAAGGTACTGGAAACTGCAAGTTCCTCTGAATCTAATTTAAATGGATGTCACCAGGGGAAGAAAGTACAGTTGTATAAGCAAACTTACCACAACAGTAGATGTTCAGATGAATAGCCTAAGCTATATGGATTATATCCTGCAAGGATATAATAGCCATTTAGCTTTCGAACCTTCGGGGCACATTTTAAGTGCCCAAACCATTAGTCAACTTGAGCTGAGCTGAGCTGACTAAAAAGTCAAGTTTGTGGTCCAAGACCTTCAGAGCTTTCAAGCCAACAAAGAGAGGAAGGCTGAGTCCTGAAAGAACAATGCTAGGAACAACAAAAACTAAAAGTTCACAGTCTGGCAAAAACAACACACTAAGAAACATTGGGAATGGAGGAAGGAGTGGCTAGCAGTGATCATTCAAACATCTACTTATGGAAAGTTTACTTACATAACTGTGCAATGTTCTTCATACTCATCACTGCTGCAGTAGCCTAAGCTATATGGGTAGATTAGCATAACTTACAAATTTTGGGAGGTGGAAGGAGAAGAGTCCTGGAGGCCCTGAAGAATGGTCCTAGGAAAGCATGTTCTAGATCTAGAGAAGAAATCAAGCTTATAGTGCTCCATCAAAGTATGTAAAGAGGACCAAGTTGCTACTTCTAGAAAACTTCTAGAATCCAACCCTTTCCAAAAAGCCATAGATGAAGTCAAGGCTCTGGTAAAGTGGGCCTTGACCCCGCCTGAATAGTTTTGTTGTGGTGAGTATAACAAAAGGTAATAGCCTCAGGAAGCCATTTGAAAATAGCGTGCTTTGACACGGGTTGCCCCTTCTTTTTACCTTCACAAGAAATTAACAATTGATCTGAAGATCTGAAAGATTTAATTCTGTTAAGATAGCACATGAGTTGTCTATAGACATCCAATGTATGGAAGATCCTTTCTCCCTCATTCTTAGGTTCAGAAAAGAAAAAGGTGAGATAAATAGTTTGGTTTAAATTAAACTTGGATGCCACTTTAGGCATAAAATAAGGATTAGTTGTCAAAGAAACTCTGTCCCTGTGGAAAATTAGGTACTGTTGACTCACCATAAGAGCTTGCAACTCAGATGCCCATCTTGAAGAAGTCAGAGCAATCAGTAAAACTGTTTTCCATGATAAGAACCTCAAGTCAGCAAGGTTAGCTGGTTCAAATAGAGCAAGTATTAGCTTCTCTAGCATAAAATTAAGATCACAAGGAGGGGCCACCAGTCTTCTTAAAGGCTTCTTATGTGAAATCCCTTTATTTAACATGAGAATACATTGAAAGAGTGGTGTCCAGTAGTAGGCATACATACTGAAATGTCAGATACATGAACCTTGACTGAAAAATAAGAAAGGCCATAGGATAATTCACACAGATACTGCAAAACCGGAGAACAACTAGCCCTGAATGGGTGCTGGTTATGTTGTTGGCACCAACTAGAAAACTGTTTCCATTTGTTAATATATAATTTTCTTGTAGCAGTCTTTCTTGCCTTCATTAGTACCTGCTGCTCATCTTCAGTAAACAGGTGCTTAATGGAAATTAAGACCCTGTCATCCAGGGATATATTAATGGTTTAGGAGAAAAAAGACACAGAACAAGTCTCCAAGCATTTTCTTTCTTTGTTACTAAAAACATCCTTGAATAAAAACCTTTCCTAAACTGGGAAGGAGGAACTGGCTCTATCATTCCCTGAGGCAATATCTGTTGAATAACAAGAGGAAATAGAAGAGTCCATGAAGGTTGATGAGGAATCACCCACGGGAAAGGATAACTTTCCTCTCACTGCTATCTGTAACCTTGAAGGATGATCTTCAGAACCTATTTGTCTGAAAGTATCTGTTGCCAGACTTTCTAGAAGGGAAAAAGGACTGCCAAGGTTTGAGGGGGGAAGGTCCCTTAAATAGTCATTCGGACTTGTTGGATTGTCCTTGGTTTTGGGGGAGGGTTGTATTCTTTCTGAAACCCCTTTGCCATTTTCTGTTTCCCAGCATTTTGCTGTGACTGCTTATTTTGTTTCTTGCCAGAACTGTAGGAGGGGTAGAGATTCCCTTAAAATGTTTGGAAAAGGAGGGCTTAAAAATCTGAGAAGTTCCCTATATGCCAGAACAGCTTCCCCTCTTATAAATCTTTTTGATAATCTCTGTAAAAGAGGGGACAGAAACTAAGTCTCTATCCATAGGAAAATTTAAAATCTCATTTTCATATCATCTGACAGGGACTTAGACTGCAGCCAGGCAATATCCTCAAAACATTGTCAGTGGCCATAACCCTGGAAGAAGTATCAACAGAGTCATTTACACACTTTAAACAATGAGTTGTGACCTGTAAAAGTGACAAAATTAAACCATTTAAAGCAGATTTTTCTTCACAAGAAGAAACTGTAGACAAAACATTCCTCATACTTTCACAATACGTCAGTATAAACCTTAACATATGAGCCTATCAGTTCAAAACTCTGAAAATGAAAGTTGCAGAAGCATACACTATTTTCCTATCTTTGTCAGAAAGTATAGGATTAGAATTACAGTAGAGCATTGACTATCTGAACATTGATCATCTGAAACGTCAGATCTGAAGTAGGCAGACTTCATTCGTCTGCAACCTGTGGGTATCGGATCTGACCTCGGATCCGAGCCGGCAATTCAAAAGCTTAGGCTCCGAGCTCCTAGCTCCTCCCTCTTACCCATAACCCCTTGCCAAGCCCTGACTGACCTCAGATTTCGTTTGCCGCTTTTCAAGTAGCTATGGATTCTAGAGCTCCTGGCGTTTGTTGAAGAAAGATAAGATTTTTTGACTAAAAAAGTTTTGAAAATCTCTATTTTTGTTATTGATATTGTTAGTGTTGAGTGTGTATAGGCTTCCTCTCTCTTTTATTTAATTGTTGTCAGGTTTTTGCGTAGTTTGTTTGTGTGTGTGTTGTGTTAGGCCTTAGGGTTTGTGATGTCTGAAGCCCATAAGGCTGTTTTCTCTAAGTGTACCGAGTGTGGCCATAAGCTGTCCCCAGCGGATGGCCACACTCTTGGTCATGCTTGGGGGTTGAACACCTGTCATCTGGTTGTACCATTTGTGCAGGGTTCAACCCCCGGGCTTTGAGGGAGCGGAGGTCGAAGCTGGTGCTGGCGGGTCTTTTACCTCCTGATACCGCTTCGGCTTCTGCCCCTTCTACTCAGCAACCTGTTGCTGTGGGCTCTCCCCCTCCGGCTGGGACTCAACCTCCCTCTAAGTTGCCGGAGGGGAAAGAGTCCTCTAGGGAGAGAGAGAAGGAGAGGCACAGGGAGAGGCACCACAAAAGGAGAGCCGAAACTTCCAGTTCGGCTCCTCCATCTAAGCGGGCCTCCCCTGTGCCTTCTAGCTTTCCTCCTCCTCGGCTCCACTCCCCTCGGTTCTCTCCTGGACCCGAGGAGGAGGAGGCTAGCCCTTCTAGGAGGTCTCCGAGGCGGCTCTCTAGGTCTGCTTCGGTGGCCTCCACCAGGTCAACTTTTTCCATGAGTGAAGCTGATATGGACCGGATGATGAGGAAATTCATCCAGGCCCAAATGCAAATGGGAGTGCTCCTAGCCCCCCCCCATCCGGGAGGGGCTTCGACCCCTTTTTTCGCCCCCTTGGCTCCTTCTCCGACCCATACCACGGGTTCGGAGCTGTCGGCGCCGGGCAGACTTGGATCCGGGGGTGGGTCGGATCCGATGGGTCGGCGCACCTCGGATCCGTCCCATCCCTTGAGTGCTTGGTGCCGGACCCGACCTCTCAGAGCCGAGGGCCGAGCCCCGGATCTGAGGGAGCTGGTGTGTCTTCGGCTCCGTCCAGATCGGAGCACACGGTCTCTCGGATCCGGCGGTTTCGGCTCCGACTCCGATCCGTGCGTCGGATCCGAGTGGGGCGCGGCCCTCGGGGTTTAGAGAAGCTGGCTCCCCCTCGGCCTTCGACGTAGTGGAAAGGGCACTGTTGAGGACGTCCAGACCCCCGGTCCCTGCCACGGCTCCATCCCGCACTCCCTTGCAGTTGGGCCAGGCCCCCACCAGCCGGTCCCAGGGACAGCCCGCCTCGATGTCCCAAGTGGTTCCCTTGGAACATCCAACTGCTGAAGAGTACTCCTCGGACAGCCCCCCCGATGAAGTACCTCAGAAGCGTAAGTGCAAAAGGAGGCACATGGACTCCCCCGAGTCCGTTACTGAAGACACAGACTTGGATGAAGGGGAAGGCTCCCCTAGGTCACCCCTTGAGGACGTCTCATTTGGAGACATTATGGAGATGTTAAGGATCAGGGGGGGGTGGTCTGCCCCCAAGGCTTCCTCGGACGAGTCTGTGTTCTTGGAGGCATTCGAGGTGGGCCCTTCTACCTCTTGGGTGTCCCCTCCTGCTGACCCTCTGGTGGATCTTATTTCCATCAGAGCGTGGAAGGATCCGGACACCGTTGAGCCTATCCCCAAGCGCCCCGACCGCATCCTTCGGCCTCCGGCGGACCGCACTCACTGGAGCAAGGGTCCCCCAGTAGATGCCATGATGATGGCTGCAGCCACGAAGAGGGAATTGGCCCAGGAGAGTCCCTCCATGCATCCTCCGGGCAAGGAGTCCCGCTCAATGGATCGCATTGGGAAGCGAGTTTTCAGTTCAGCAACCTTCTCTTTGAGAGCTGAACTACATGGCACATGTCATTAGGATGCAGCGGGATCTGATTAAAGAATACGCTGCATCTCCCCCGGAGTCCATGTCGAGTGAGGATAAACAGGTATATTCCACCCGAATGGCCACTCTCAGATCAGTTTCCAATACATCTATGCGGCTGCTTTCTCATGCTACTGAGGGAGCCGCTAGAGCCAGCGGAGCAGGCCTAGTCATGAGGCGACAGGCCTGGCTCCGCCACTGTGATTTTGCAGAGCCCTTCAAGGCGACCTTCGAATGCCCCTTCGATGGTTCTGCCTTGTTTGGCAAGACTGTTCGCGAAACATTAGTCCAGAGCGAAAAGGACGGGAAGACGCTGTCTGCCATCGGAGTCCGCTTCTCAGCTCCCCAGAGGTCCTTCTCTAAGAACCAAAAGGGACAGAAGAAGATGTGGTTCCGGAAATCGCAGCAGTCCCAACCTGCTCCGGATAACCAGTCCTTCCGTGGCAGAGGAGGATGGGGAGGTCGTCGTCCTAGAGGCAGGGGGGCTCCTGGCGGGTCCAGAGAACCTTTCTCTGATAGACCCATGCAGCAGCCCTGAAGGGTTGCCCGGCTGTCCATCTCTGGAGGCAGTCGGGGGGCGGTTTTCGAGGCACCTGACTTCTTGGGAGTCCATTACAACAGACAGTTGGGTGCTTCGTGTCATATCCAGAGGGTATTCAATTCCCCTATTCAAGGTTCCCAAATCTCGCAGCCTCCCAGATGTTCCACCCGACCAAGGGAGGCAGCTGTCTAAATCGAACAGCTGCTAGAAAAAAGAGCTATCCAGCGTCCCCGAGATCAAACCGGATTAGGGTTTTACTCCAGGTTCTTTTGGTGCCAAAGAAAACGGGGACCTAAGACCAATCTTAGACCTTTCCCAGCTGAACCTGTCAGTAACCAAGCAAAAGTTCCGGATGGTCACCCTGCAATCTATACTTCCCCTCTTGAGGGAGAACGACTGGATGTGCTCCATCGACCTCAAGGACGCGTACTACCACATTCGTATGGACAGTCGATCCAGGAGGTTTCTTCACTTCGGCTGGGAGCCAGTCATTATCAGTTCAGGGTCCTCCCTTTGGTCTCACCTCAGCCCCCAGGGTGTTCACCAAGGTGCTAGCAGTGGTAGCGGCCCACCTGAGGCTCCAGGGATTACAGGTCTTTCCGTACCTGGACGACTGGCTCCTGACGGCATCATCAAGGCATCTTCTGTGCTCAGCCAGGGATTACTTTCTTCAACTAGCCCCAAGGCTGGGCATCACGATCAACTGGGAGAAATCTTTACTGCACCCCACACAAGTTATAGATTTCATAGGAGGAAGACTAAACACCAGATCAATGTGAGCCTTCCTCACTCCAGACAGAATTGCCAACCTGAAGTGTCATGTGACAGCGGTCCTGCAACCATCTCCAACTGCAGCTTCGGTCCTGAGGGCCCTAGGTTCTATGGCGGCAGCTATTCCGCTTCTCATTCATGCTCGCTTACGCATGCGGGTTCTTCAATGGACCCTTCAGGTTCAGTGGTCCCCTCTTTGTTCCTCTCTCAATGCTCCGATTGCGGTCAGCAAGGCGTGCAGGAACTCCCTTCTTTGGTGGCTTCTTTCTCCAGAGCCCCTGGCAGGGAGACCTTTTTGTGCTGCATTTCCCCGAGCCACAGTGACCACGGACGCTTCTTGCCTCGGGTGGGGGGGGCATTCTGCGGGAAAGATTGTCCAAGGCACGTGGAATCCCACAGAGACGTCATTGCATATAAATGTCCTGGAAATGAGGGCGGTGCTCCTAGCGTTGCAAGCTCTTCACCACGTTCTTCCTTCAGGGACTATTGCGATTCAGACAGACAACATGTCGGTAGTCTGGTATATCAACAAACAGGGAGGAACCAGGTCTTACCCCCTTTGTCGAGAGGCCATGAGAGTCTGGGAATGGGCAATTTCCACCAAACGCTTTCTGGTAGCAACGCACATTCCGGGAAAGTCCAACATCCTTGCGGACAAGCTCAGTCGCACCATTCTTTCTCCACACGAGTGGTCTCTCAATCCTCTAGTAGCGAAGAAGATTTTTGCCATCTGGGGGCAACCCTGTTGTGATCTTTTTGCCTCTCCCTCAAACGCCAAATGCGACAATTTCTTCGCTCTGCTTCCCCCACCAGGGGAGTTCCCGAGAGATGCTCTGGTGCATGCTTGGCCTCCCGGTCTCCTTTATGCCTACCCTCCACTTCCTCTGATGCAGAGGCTTCTGCAGAAAGCCAACAGTTTGGGGAGCAGAATGATTCTCATTGCCCCGTTCTGGCCTCGTCAACCTTGGTTCCCCTTCGTATGGTCTCACAAAATCAATCCACCCTGGATTCTGGATCCAATTCCGGATCTCATCTCCCACCCTCTGGGAATGTCGGTTCCCAATCTGCACCCTGAAGTTGACAGCTTGGCTGCTCCAGTTCCATCCTTAATTAGGACTCCCGGTATCTCATCACCGGTCAAGGCCATTTTAGTGGCAGCTCATAAACCTTCCACCAGGCAGGTTTATCAGAGTAAATGGAAGAGATTCTCTATTTGGGCGGTACAGAGAACTTTGGATCCTTTCTCGGCACCTATGTCAGCGGTGCTGGATTTTTTAACAGACCTCTTTCATCAAGGGGCAAGTTCTTCCACGATTAAGGTACAATTGGCAGCTATCTCGCATTATCACATTGGTCATGACACAGCTCCCTTATGACGCGAAATTATGCAAAACATTTCTCAAAGGGTTTTTTTTGTTGAGGCCTCCAGTCAAGGAGGTTGTACCACCTTGGGACTTGTCTTTAGTTCTGCAAGCCCTTACTGCTCCTCCCTTTGAGCCTGCAGCTTCTGCAGATTTAAAGTACCTTTCCTGGAAGACTGCCTTCTTGGTAGCTATCACTTCAGCCAGAAGAGTGTCTGAGCTTCAGGCTCTATGCGTCAAGCCGCCTTACCTTTCTTTCTTCCCTGATAGGGTGTGCCTCAGGACCAATCCATCTTTTCTTCCGAAGGTCTCCTCTGAATCCAATATTAACCAATCAATTAATTTACCTGTGTTTTTTCCCAAGTACTCAAACAAAGGAGAATACAAATTGCATTCCTTGGATGTTCATAGACAATTACGTTTTATATTCACAGAACAGCTGGTCACAGGAAATCAGATCAGCTGTTCGTCTCCTTTGCTAAATTTGCTCTGGGTAAAGCAGTATCTAAAGTCACACTATCTAAGTGGATTGCTAATTGTATTCTGCAGGCATATGACACTTCAGGTAGACCTGCTCCTCAGAGGGTTACGGCTCATTCTACTAGGACAGTTTCCACGTCAGCCGCCTTTAAGTCCCGTGTATCATTGGATGATATCTGCGGCAGCTACTTGGGCCTCGCCTCATACTTTTATTTCTCATTATAAGGTGGATGTTGTTTCTAGAGGAAGAGCATCCTTTGGCTCAGCGGTGCTCAAACATCCTTCCATGACGCCCAAGATTCAGGTAGCTAGGGACTCTGTCCCACAGGTTGCAGACGAATGAAGTCTGCCTACTTCAGATTTAGAAGTTATGTACTCACCATAACGTTCCATCTGAGTAGGTGACTTCATTCGGATGTAACTATCCCTCCATCCCCCTGACCTTTATAGAGCGAGTATTTATGCTGTTTTCGTGTACTGTAGTCAGTATTTTGAGGCAAACTCAATCTGAGGTCAGTCAGGGCTTGGCAAGGGGTTATGGGTAAGAGGGAGGAGCTAGGAGCTCGGAGCCTAAGCTTTTGAATTGCCGGCTCGGATCCGAGGTCGGATCCGATACCCACAGGTTGCATCCGAATGAAGTCACCTACTCAGATGGAACGTTATGGTGAGTACATAACTTCTAATTTTCTGAATGCAGCCTTCCCAACAGTTGCATCTGTAAGTATATTTTGAATATTGAGTGTGGAAAACAAATGTTGTAATGCTTATGAACATTGCTTCATTGTGAAAGGTGTAAGCATTACAGTAATGGTGTCCAAAATCTGCATAACTTTTTATATAAAGTTTAGAAGGGTTCACCTGGGGACCAGCTTCTTAAATATAGGGTTGTGAAGATAGGTGAAGGCTGCCAGTCTAGCCAGATAGAATTTTGAAGATTGTTCTCTTAAATGGGAAAAAATGGTGTTAAATGTGGAACTGCAAAAATGTAACAACAGTGCACTCTGCTGTAACAAAGCTGATAAGTCAATTCTTTGATGCCAAAAATCGGAGCCGAGATGTCTAGATAAAGGTATTTGGCCTATTGTTTTTGAGGCCAGAGTTAATGGCTAGAATTAACATGTATAATTTCTTTTATTGCTCTGGTTCCTGACCAGCAGCAAGATCAAAAGGTCTATTAACCACTGAGGGTCTGTTAGCCTGGGAAACAGAAAGAAATGATGTAATCTGAAATGAATCAGTGGTACTGTGTTATCAGTTTAAGGACAGAAAGAATGAGAGCATTTGAGCATTTGTCTTGAGAACATCCAACTCAGCACTCTGACTGTATCTATATGTAAGTAGGATTTTAGAACTGTTTTCTCTTAGATATAGCTAGGAAATAGGAAGATTAGACTAGTTTGTTTTTCTGTGATGTCAGACGTTTTCTACCGTATTATTTTAAGTATTTCTCTGTGATCTCTGAACTCTTGACTAGCACTGTGTAGTAAGAAGTATTGTCTTGTATTTTTTTATTATTAAATATTTTTAAACCTTTCAACTGTGGCAGTTTTGTGTAGAGATAATTTAAGCTCTAAGACTACATTGCTTGTATATAGTGATACTGTACTAAGTCACTCCAAATAAGTCTTGACTGGTTGCACTTACCATTTGGACAATAATATTGCACAGTATAATTGGACATCCTTTTAATAAGGGCCCTTGAGTAGCTGATAAATATTAGCTGGGTGGTGATAGTGATTTCTGCCGTATAGTCTGGGTGAAAGGGGCACAGCTGGAGAACCTGTGCCAGCCATCCCCAGGAGTGTCTGTGTGGTTGTATAAACTCTTATCTCAAAGTGTGTGTATATGTCAGCTACTTGGGCAGGGACACAAAGCACTGGCTGGACAGAAAAGGTGCTGGAGGGTTTGGCTTGCCCACTAGGCTGAGATCTGGACCCTATAGCTGTGCCAGTGGAGAGTCTTATTGGAGGCCTTAGAGAAAGGGAGAAACCAGCCCCAGACTGACTGTGATCTCTGTGTGCTCTTAAGGGAAATTGTACTTTACTGTGTGTGTACTTATTATCCTTTCCCTATATGGATGCCCCCCACTGGTGTTAGTGGTGAGGATTGAGGCTCCTTGATTGTTGGGCCAGTGCATGGGCATCACAAGGGTTATGGACCATCTCAGAAGCCCAATATAGTTTTAGTGTAGAATGTTGCAGGAAAGGTGAAATTTAATGACAGAATTACATTTATTCCAAACTTTGGGTTGAAAACTATACTATAATCTAATGATTAAGATTGCAGCAACATATTTACATTTGCATCAATATTTTCTGTATAACTGTGAAAAATTACACACACACACACACACATATATATATATATATATATATATATATATATATATTTATGTATATATATATATATATATATATATATGTATATATATATTTATTTGTTTGTGTCTTTCGGCTTTTCCCGGTTAGGGGTCGCCACAGCGGAACTCCGGTCCGCTAATGATTGGTAGTTGATTTTTACGTGCCGAGTTACCAGCCCTGATGCACAACCTTCAACGAAGGTATGCCCATTCATGCATATCTCCATGCAGAAGACGCTCTAGCTGAGAATTGAACTGGACAGCGTCTTACTGTGAGGTGACAACGCTACCGCAACACCACCACCGCAGGTTATATATATATATATATATATATATATATATATATATATATATATATATATATATATATATATATATATATATATATATATATATGTGTGTGTGTGTGTGTATATATATATATATATATATATATATATATATATATATATATATATATTCTGCATATTTTGTATACAGCTCTGTTACATCATTTGTTTTTAAATGTATTTCTATTTGCTATTATTCTGTAGTTTGTCCTTGGGACAAAACTGAAAAGAGCAAAGTGCTCAGTCAGTCTACCTCGGTTAACAAATGGAAATAAAATACAATAAAATAAACAAACAAATAAATAACACATTATTAAAACTGTTATATGTTTGTAAAGGCACAAGTTTCTAAAGCTATCCATTTGTCTCTGACATGTAAATTGCACTGTGTCTTTCTTTCTGGAAAAAAATATATTTTCTGATTTCCACATTTCTGAGATTGGGATTCATTATAATTCACTGGGATATATATAGACAGTGTTGCAACCAAAATGAAAACAACTGGTCTTGACCTATTCAGTATAGGAAACAAACAAAGTATTTATTTGGAAGGGCCAGGCTCCCTGCTCCCTCATATAGGGGACTTCATCCCCATATCCCTTTACTTATATACACTAACTACATGGTCACACTACCACAGATTAAAAAAAAAAAACAGCCAGTGATTGTCAGCTCTGTAATAGGAACAGCTGGCAATGATTTTCTATGGAATCAGAAATTACTCCAATATAACTTGTCCAGTTATAATTAGGGGACTACATCCTTTGTTAATAAACATTTAAACATTGGTAGGGAAACCAGACACACCTAATGGCATTTTTTAGGGTAATTAGTCAACCTATTGGCAGGGGTCTCTGAAATATGGGAGTAGACCTGAGCCCGAATAACAACCCATGCAGACACAGGGAGTACAAGCAGACGTCTCACAGAAAGTAACTCAAAAGAATCCAAGCCAGGAACCAGGGTCTGTGAACAAGCAACACTAACTGCTGCACCTGTGTGCTGTCCATTTCTGCCTTCCTTTCCACCTCTCTTGAGGTTACCTTTTGCAAAACTCAGTGACCTGAAACTCCCATCTCCTAATTTTGACATTTTTACTCTACATCTCTTTCTCCCATACTAATGCAACAAAACTTTTAAGCTGATGTATTCTCTGGGTTTTTCAGTTTACTTTTACTCAACTGTTTCTAGCAAAGTCTACTTTCAGCATAAAGTTTTCAGTAAAATGGTTCCACATTCTTCTATTTTGTCAAATTCTTGTTGCACATGCCAGATTTGAGATGCTTAGTACATCCTTTAACCTTTTTTTTTCATGTGGCGTGAGCTCTGAGCATTTGTAGCACCTCTGAGAATGCCACCCAGCTTCCTACCTTTTCTCATTTCACTATTATGTTTTCCCTTTCTTTTGGCCTCCTTTTCCTTACCTTGTACCACAAAGTTCACTTGACTTTCTGTGAATTATAACATGAGGAGTTCACCTCCCTCTGCCTCCCACTCTTATCATAAATAGTTTGGAGATTACCTCAGTCTGAGATTGAGAAAAGTATCCTTGTGCCTGCTGTGTTTAAGGATTTTAGTTTCGAGATAACTCAGTGATTCTATAAGTGTATACATATAAAGAAAGAGGATGTCAGCAGTGTTTCAAAACGTGAAGGCTAAACTTTGGTAGTTAAAGAGTTTGTAGTATTTCCATATTATGTTTACTCTAATAGGTTGGCTGGGCTATTTTTGGAGAAGTGTGAGTATATATTGGTTGATCACATAAAACCTTTTATTCTAGCAACTTTCTAAGATTATACAAGCAATATTTAAAATGTGTCCCTGGTTTTGGACCTTTGTCCCTCTCCAAAAAAATATGGCTTTTTCCACATTTCTTGAGCTACAAAGTTGAGAGATATAGTTGAGTGTCAAGTATATGCCAAGTTTGTTTACAATGTGCAACTGTTGTTTAGCAAATTATATCACTATTGTGCTAAAATATTTAAAAGTATTTCTGGCAGCACAACAGGTAATATATTTGCTTTTGATGCAGAAGGTTGTGAGTCATACTGCCACAATAGGTAGATGGATTGCTGATACTATACTATGTTGTACTTTAAAGGGGATGGATGCTGCCATCCTGAGTATGTCCTACTAACTCCTGTTTGGTATCTCTTACGCTGTAGCTTGGCAAATAAATATTTAAGTACAGTACAATAATATACCTGTACTGTACCATTTTGTACTTAATTTGTTTTATTTTTCTTGTTTAATGTTCATCAAAAACATTTTTAGAAGTTTTTTTATCGGGTTCAATTGTTTGATTAGTCGACTAGTTTGATTATGCAAACTACCCTAGGTCCCAGTTAGTTTGGATAATCAACTGTCTACTGTAACTAAATGTTTTGCAGCAGTAGGATTAACTAAATTTATTTCTAATGGGTCAGGTTTGAGATGATTATATAAAAACTTACAAGACTGAGGAACTTTATAAGATTTTTTTGACTTTTTAGGGGCAGCAGACTGACTGTCAGGAAAATTGCAGACAGTGACACATACTTTTTTCTCTCAAAAATAGAGTAAAAGCACTTAATACACTTTGTCAGCAGCAAAATGTAAAATAAACAGAATTTCTCCACAGATTTTTTTTCATCTGCTTTAAACAACTTAAAACTGACAGGAAAAAAGTGTGCTCCAGTATAATTGTACAGTTAAGTCTTGTGACAGTATGTTGAAACATGAACTTCTATCTTAAAAATAACTTTACTAAGCAGGAAAGTACAATAAAACAATGACATTTTCAAGTGGAAGGTTTTCCCTGACTAAACTTATCTTCTCAGCAATGAAACAGCACAAGCCAATTGTCGAGCATCAAAATCCCACAGAGGAGAACTCATCAATGGAAGAAAAGCTCTGAAAGGCTTGCATTCAAACCAGTGTTTTTAGGCATCTCAGCTTGAGCTGCCTAATAGTCTGAACATGTGGAAGGTGCCCTGAAGCTTTGGAAGCTGATCAGCTGTTATATTCTTGGGAGGATATAACCCATATAACAATGGGTACATCAGCGATAATCAGTATTATGAACATTGTGTATTGTGCCTACTTTTTTAGGATCACATGGTATTTGTAATAACTGTATAAGCAAATCTCTGCTACACAATTGTAATCATCTGTCACTGAGACATAGGCAGGACGGATCAGTCTGGCACCAACATGCATGTTGTAGTCATGTATAGATGCCCTCGCATCTCCTGCTCCTAGTGACACAATAAACTTCTCTATGGTTGTCAATCTTGTGGATTCCACATGGGCATCCCTATGGTATATTTCTCATTGGCAGCTTTCCATGCCTTCTGCTTGGCATGGCTGATCATACTGATCATGCAACAGCAGCATTCCACCAATGTCTACTTTTAATCACTCACTCACAGTGTTGATGTCCCTGCAGTGTGCAATGCCCTATCTGAACCCTCCATGGTTGGTCTGCACCTATTAATGATAAACCATGTTATCCAACTGCCTGCCTGCAGAAGGCTGTTATTTTCAGAACTGAAAATGCTAAGCCTGAAAATGGTTTACTTGAACCATTGCTTTACCCCAGTCAACAAATAGTCTCCACTTCCACTCAGTCACCATCTTCCTTCACAGTGCAGAGTCTGTGGTCACATCATCTACTCCTGACTCCAATATTGCAAGAGCTCTGTCACAAGGCCCAAATCACGCCAATTTTCACTGAGAATATTGTCATTGTGCAATATAAGCAAGTTTAACGTGAAGAGCCTTGTTGTGTATTAACTATAACTAACTAGTCAAATATGTGCCTGCCCTGTGCTTGGAAGTGGCTATAACATTTCCCCCAAAAGTAATAGTCCTTGTATTCTAAGGATCACTTAATAAGTAAGCCACTCTCCTTTTTCTTGACCAACAGATTACACTGTATATGCCAGTTACTTAGTCTCCCTAGATTTCTGGATTATGCACTCAGTAAATGAAAAAAATGTTCTACTTTGTGCCTACTTGTTATTTGCCCTGTATCAGCTATAGTCAAATGGCTGTCTATAATAACTGTCTTGAGGGTGGAAGGATAAATTAGAATATACTTCTAAATCTATTCTCACTTTGGTCTGCACTTCCACTCAATCACCATCTTCCCTCACAGTGCAAGTATGTGTCATGTAGGTTCATAGGTTAGTACTAGGCTAACTGCCCTTGTGGGCCATTTTAAGCCTAGTCAATTACCCTATGTGAGACTCAAACCCTGCACCTTGTGTCTGCAAGGTAAACACCTTAACCATTATGCCATCCTCCCACCCATAAAATTTACAATTTTATAGGTTAGTACTAGGTTAACTGCCCTTATGGGCCATTTTAATCCTAGCCAATTACCCCATGTCAGAATCAAACCCTGCACCTTGTGTTTCTAAAGTAAGCACCTTAACCATTAAGCCAATGTTTTAAGACTGTGTAGAATAGGGAAACATCCTTGATAGTGTGTTGCTTTTATATTGATTTCATTCAAGTCAGATAAGGCTGAGTTAAGTTGAGCCCATGCCCTTTAGCAAGTATGTATGTAATTTTAGTTGCTGGTGTTATGGTATATATATTTTAAGGTACTGATTAATCCCGTGAATGTTTACTAAGTGATAGTGCTATATTGTGTTTATCAGTGTAGTGGTATGTTCTGCTAATTTTCTCAGTACAACTACAACTCTATATACTGTATTACTGTGGTTTTACATCAATATACATCCTGCTAAGCCTATTTTAACATTGCATTCATAAACTTGCTTATCATTTCTCTTCTCTTACAATGCCCATATTCTCTTGCTCTGACTCACCATGGTCCTTCCCCCATTTTTAGGAATAACTATTAACTTTATTGCCTCCATATAATATTACAGTTTGGTAGTGTTTTTCTCATTTCTTTCCTTTCAGAGCTTCTGGTCACTTCATCCACCCCTGACTCCAATATACATACATACATACAAATATTTCAACCATGAACATTACTGCCCTTCTAACTTGCCAGTTTACCAACACACGTGTTTCCATAAGTGTCCAGGCTGTTCTTAAAATATCTAAACTAGTACTTGCTTTAATGTAATTTGGTAATCTGTGCCATGCATCAATTAGTACACTTCTCATTCCTATAGAATATTCTACATAGGCTGTCTGATGATGATTTTCTACTACTTTTTGATAACCCCAGACATTCCCTGAGATATTTGTCTCAAAATTCCCTATATATCTGAATAAGATCTCCTCTCAGATATCTATAAGAGGCACTGAGCAAGTTCAGATACTTTAGTCTTTCATAATAACTTAAATTTTCACATCCATGGATGCCCTTGGTATATTTCTACTGAACTGTTTCTAGTTTATTCATGCTTGTTTTCTTATAAGGTTTCCATATTGATATTCCATACTCAAGTTTGGGTCTAATATAACTAACAAACAATGACTTCATCATTTCTAATTCTGAAGACATTATAAATATTTTTATACAACCTATAGTTCTATAACTATCATTAACACATTGGCTGATATGATTACAAAAACTCAAAACTGGATCTACCTGTATAACCAGGTCTATAAATGAGTCTATAGTTTCAATCACTGTGTGCTATATTAAATATTCACCTTTCAGTTTATGTCTCCCAAATCTCATATGCTTAGTTTTTGATATATTTATCAGCATATTATTCTCCTGTGTCTGAATGGTCAATGTAGTCAAGTTCTTTTGCAGACATGCCTTATCTGTAACACGTAATCAGTTTACCCAGTTTCAGGTCATCTGCATATAGACTGTGGCGCACCTGAGATGAAAAATCTAGATCTGAAAGATACAATCTAAACAGGTACGGGCCTAGGACAGAGCCGTGTGGGACACCCTGACTGTAATCAAGAATTTCACCTGTACAATTATTTCTGTATGATACTTGCTATGCCCTATTTGTAAGCCATGCAGCTATCCATCTTATCAAGAGTACATCGATACCTAGTTGCTCATATTTATTGATCAGTGTTTTATGTATGACCCTGTCAAATGCTGAAGTTAGATCTATATAAATTACATCACAGTACAATTTTTCATTTATAGCTGTTATTATATTGTTATAGAACATCATGTTACAGGTGGTAATAGATCTATTTTCAACATATGCATGCTGATATATGGTTTCAAGTCCCAACCTATTCAGTTCTGACAATAACCTATCCGATATTACCTTCTCCATTATTTTTTTTACAACATGAAAGTAGACTTAAGGGTCTATATGACTCTGGGATTGTCCTACTCCCCTTTCCCTTAAAAACAGGTTTAATAAGCGCATGTCTCCAATCTTGGGGAATATCCCATAGTTATATGGCCTGGTAAATAATAGATATAATTGTACTATAAGTTCTTGCTGAAGTGTTCTGAGGTCATTATTACTAATTTTCTTCCTTCCCTATGCTTTGTTTGGATCCAGTTTGCACAGTTCTTTTTCAATATAATCTAATTTGATTCCAGTATCTGAGGTTACCTTGATGTCACTAGGACAACTTATCACCGACTTTGTAGATCCAAACTGTTTTGCATAAGATTTTGTAAATATATCTATAATCTGTTGAGTCTGAGAATAAATTCACAGTTTATAAGTTTGTATGTCTTTACGGGTCTACTTCATATGACCTAAATTTCATTTGACTGAAATTCATTTGACTGAGACCAAAACACTGAAAGTTCAAAAGGCTGAAAACTCATTTGACTGAAACTCATAACACTGACACATTAAAGTAAAAGGTATATGCCCTCTTCCCCACTGTAGTGCGATCCTAGAGTTAGCATGTATAGTTAGGGGGGTGTGGGGGGCAAAGCCCCCACATACTTTATACATTTTAAACCATACATATGGATATTTATAACTGCACTGAATAACTCTTTGCAGAAAACAATATTCACCTAAACTATGTGGGGGGCTTTGCTCCCCACACCCTCCCAACTATATATACTAACTCCAGGATCGCACTACAGTGGGGAAAAGGGCATATACCTTTTACTTTAATGTGTCAGTGTTATGAGTTTCAATCAAATGAGTTTTCAGTCTTTTGAACTTTCAGTGTTTTGGTCTCAGTCAAATAAATTTCAGTCAAATGAAATTTAGGTCAGATGAAGTAGACCTGTCTTTACTCCTTCCATGTCTTATGTATCTATAGAAAGGTTTCCTATTATGCTCAATATCTTTATATACATTTTATTTGAATTTTTCTTGATTTTGTCTCACGCTATGCTTAATTTGTTTGTCCAGCTTGTTTATTTCAGTTTTCAAAGTTGTAGTTCAACGTGTCTTCCATTTATTATATTTTTTAACTCTCACCTTAATCAGGTGTCTTGTTCTTATGAAAATACATTCCCTTGATGTTAAACATTTTTTTGATTTTTTGCACTCAAACAATTTCTCTTTCAAAACTTTCCACATTCCAACTGCAGTTTTTCCACTGCTCCAACTCCAGTTAGTTTTACATAGCGACTGTTTTGCTTCCATATAATCTGTAATTAATCTTCTGTGCATTGGTTTAGATTTCAGTTTGGCAGCATTATCTGGCATCAAATTAATGTTTATAACCCCAACCTCGGCTAATTGTTCACAAGTTTATGACATTTTTGTTTATGGGACCTGCACTACTGATTGGGTGATTTATTTAGTTCAATGTTCTTGTCCTGCTTTTTACATAGGACAAACATCACGTCCTTTCAAATTTAGGATTTCGGAACATTTTAGTGATGTTAAATGTGCCAGGCTCACTTATGCATTATATAAACATAGTATGCAACATAAGACAGCCAGATTCACTTTTATTATTATTGATAGAATATGGGCAGATAATACTTCAAAAGTTGGGTTACGTTCTTTGCTTGATCAGAAGGAATGTAAATGGATTGTTAAATTGGGTGCACTGTTTCCACTTGGAATCAATGAACAGCTTTAGATACCAATTATTTTGTTAATTGGTATAACATGGTATAAGAGCAGTGGATGGAATGAGTATGTGTTATTGATTGCACTGAGGAAGGCTGTTTGCCAAAACCAGTATGCTGATTTTATGAATTTACCTTTTGTGTACATTAATATATGGGCTCAATAATAAATTTGTGCCCTTGAACTTTTTTTGTGTGCTGGTCTTTTTTTGTTCAAGGAATCCATTGAATGGACCATGCACCATGCCATACTTTGCACGGGCTTGGTTGGAGTTGGTGACTAAGTCTGGTTTTAGCCAGAACAAAAGGTACCAACCTAAAAGAGACTAAAAACAAATAATGCAATTTGGCTATTCAAAAAGAGTAGAATGCAGGAAAAGCATGGAATGAATGGCAAAAATATAAAATATCACAATATATCAAAATCTTTAGAATGCTTTGCAACTGTATTAGAAACAAATAAAAGAAGACAAAAAACTGTCCTATAACAACTTTCAGAACAACCGTAAATTCAACTCTAAAAAATTCCGGTCATTCATTAAAGAAATCTTACATCCTGGCCAAAACTCTCTCTCTCTCTAAATAATTCATTACTCACAACTTCAATAGAATTCAGCTCTTATTTCATAGATAGTATAGCATCCATAACCAAGGATTCCCCAACATCTAATCCCAGCCCTGTCAAGCAGGCACGTTACCATATCCTCTTTCACTTTCAAACCTGTAACCTCATCCTATATAAAACTACACTAAAACAAGCTCAGACCATGCCCTCATTCAGCTGATGGCCTTCCAAGCAAGTACTTTAAAATAACAGCCAATAGCATTGCCTATCCTGTCTCAGTCCTTATAAATAGGTCAATCTAGGACCTGCGCATTCTCTCTCTCTGAGAAAAAAAAAATCATACATTATCCCACTACACAAAGAAGGAAATTCAACAGACATCATTAACTTTAGACCTATAGCAATCGTATCTCCCCTCTCCAAAATACTTGAAAAAAATGTTTCCAAAAACAATTGCTAAACGATCTCTTACAGGAAGAACCCCTATCCGCCACACAACACAGCTTCCATCCCCTCCCATAATACTAAATCTGCACTTATAACCTTTGCACATACTGTCAATAAAGCTAGAGATAACAGCAAGCTAGTTTTCTTATTTTTACAATTGTCTGAAGCCTTTGACAGTTTTGTCAGAGCAAGCTTCTGCTTCAAATGTCCCCACTGGGTCTATCTCAATCCACCCTTCTATGGTTCAAAAGCTACTTGTCTAATAGGTATCAGTCAGTAAAATGACACTCCTCCCTCTCTCCATAACTCCCAGTCACCACCGCTGTACCACAAGTCAATAACCTTGGCCCCCTCCCATAATTTTAGCAATCTCACCAACACTCTCCACACATCCACACAACAGGCCTCTGTAATACAATACAAATGACTCCATACTCATATGCATATCAGACAGCCTGGCACATATCCAAAAACGTACTCAGAAAGCTTTAACAACCACTGAAAAATGGCTTTGTAACTCACTACTCATGCGCAACCCCTCCCCCAAAAAATGCAAACTACTTCTTTTCCTACTCAAATCCCTCTATCATGAAAAAAATTAAAATCCTCTTTCTTAATAATACAACCATTGAAGTCATACCTCATAGCAAATTATTAGGGAGGATAGCGTATGATAATTTTAAATTTGACCTGAATTGTATAAAAACACTCACCAAAAACTAAAGGTGCTTTACAGAGCCAAAAACTTTTTCACCAATGCAATCAAAACTGCACTTGCCACTACTTAATTCCTACCCTCACTACTTTAAGGCATTTCTATCCATACTAATCTCCAGGCATCACAAAAATTAAAACTTGAGCAAAGCTAAAATAAAGTGGCTAAATTTGCAGCAAATTCCTCTTTCAGAACCCATCACTGTATTGCACTAAAACACCTAAATTGGTTAGAGCTAACCCATCAACTAGCATGTACAAAAATTCTTGCTACCTATAAAATTATCCATCATCCATCTGCTAGTCCATCACTAAACACCATTCTACACAAGTATGTTTCCAGTCAGTCATTACGATCCAATGACCAAAAACTCCTTTCTGCCCACAAACCTACAAAATCTGCTGGGCTTGATCTGTATTCATACCATGTTGCTAAGGCCTGAAACTCCTTACCTGTATCCATCAGGTAAATACCCTCCCTCCAGTCCTTTAAAACCATTCTGAAAGACTTCCTAGCCAAAATGTGGCTCTGTTTTTGCTCTACCCTATGATAAAGTATATTCCTAAATATGATCATGAGCCTGTTCATACCTTATACCTCCTTACTCTCTTTTCTTCCCTCACTTCTTTACTTCAGTCTATTTTTCTCCCCGACTCTTTTTCTAAATATGCTATAACCCTGTTTTGTTTCACTTCAAATTGCAATTCCTGTTTGTATTATACTAATTTACCTTAATTTCTCAAGTCACTAACATTTCTCTAAAAATAAAATTATTGTCATTAAGGTGTATTGTATATATTCTTTACTAATGTTTTCGCATTATGTGTGATTTGTATAATTATTTATTTTATATTATTTTTATTATTTATATTATTTTTGTAGCTGTAAAATTATTGTTTTTCAAATATTTTTGCAATACTTTGGAGTTGTTCTCTTACCTGTTCTGAAAAAGGGCACCAACCCAGTAGGTCTTTCCAGGTATTCAAATATCAATAAATAAATAATTCATGAGGACACTGATTCTTGTTCAAACACAGGAAATATGTGAATACATATAGCTGAGGATATCTGTACACATGCAGAGAATATACCTGTTCCACAGAGGCACATACTCACAGCATGTAAGACTTCTGAGGTATGCTCCAGTAGAACATAATACTAGTTGATAGAGGTTAGCCTGTAAGATGGTCTTCTTAACCTGGCATGCTAAAGCCCCCTCAACTCCAAAAATCATATTAAGTGCAACTGTAGTAACTATAACATTTAGGTACCCAGGACACACATAAGAAACCATTCTGTTAAAACATAAAAATACAGCTAGGAAACATGCCTACTTTCTGTCTTGGCATGATATCTGAGGCTATTGTCTGAATGAAAAATATACACCTTATCAATTTAATCTAGATATCTATTGAAAGAAAAACTTTCAGAAAACCAGTACACAATATTGCATACTTTACGAATTGAATTTGAACAAAATGAACAATGTAGGTAAATAAGGTGTCATAGCATGAGTCAATCACATAATGCACCGGAATTTCTTCATTTAACAGGTTCATAGGTTCATAGGTTGGTACTAGGTTATTGGCCCTAGGGCCTATACAAGCCTAGCCATAACAATTCCCTGGCTATTTCTTCCCACAATATTTACTTCCCTGGACCCCTGTCTATAGGTTCATAGGTTAGTGATACTGCTCCATACGGAAATGTATCTGCCTCCTCAACCTGCAGCAAATGTTGCCTCAGACAATAAAATGTTTTACAAATACACTGAGACACACTGAATTCTACTGCTCAAATCTAAATACATTTTAATTTGAATGTACAGATTTTTCATCTTATACATGCAGCAATTTCAAATTAGTGCAAACAAACAAATGCAGTATATGGCTGTAGAATTATTAGCATTGTTTATTTTAGGACACACCATCAAACTTCACGCAGGTGAGGGCAGTGCTGATTTGAATGACATCCCAATAGGACTGCCAGATAAGTGTTTACACCCTATGCTATACATAGTTTTAAGTGCCTTGAAGTCCTTTTTTCAGGGGTGTGGGGGGTGTAAGCCCCCAATGGACATTGCACTATTTTTGTTTTCATCTCATTTTTTTAAGAACATGACTCGCATGAAAATTCATTTCTTAAAAACAGTTCTGACATAAGGCCAACTCACTGTGCATCCTGGTGTGTCTTACTATAAACACTCACTGAGTTATCAGTCAACAGAAGCATGAAGCTGATGCACAAGAGGTATAAATGCAAGTACAGTTCTCAACATCACAGTGAATGATTACACAGAATGTAAATCTTTAACACATTTATGTGTGACACAATTTTAAATGGAGCATTTGTTGTTTCTGTCAGTTTAAAAGTAGTAACTAACTGATAAAATATTTTCTAAGGAGAAATTGTGTTTTTTTTTTCCATTGTGGGCCTGCCATAGTGTTTGAAAGTGTTTTTTTACTGTGTTTTTTTTTTTGTCAAAAAAGTAACCTTTGTGGACTGATAGTTTTACTGGTATTGTTGCTTGTTTCCCCAGGATAGGGACACCATTTTTGGCTTGACCATAGGTTCATAGGTTCATAGATTAGTACTAGGCTAACTGCCCCTGCGAGACATTTTAAGCCTAGCCAATTATCTCTTGTGAGACTCAAGCCCTGTACCTTGTGTTTGTAAGGCAAACACATTAACCATTACCCTCCCAACCCATGGAGCAGACTGCCAGCCACAAAAAGAAACAATTATGCAAACAGCCTTTGCCACCACAGCAAGCTAGCAATTTGCTTTACCAGCAGGTGAGTGACTCTTCTGTGGCCATTAGTTGCACATCAGACCACTCATCTTTTACCACAGATCCCTCTGGTGTAGTGTCTACAGCCACTATGGAACAGGAGTTAGCCATGTTCTGTGCAGGTGTTGGGGTTCCCTCAGTAAACAAGAGAGATCCACTCTTGTTAGTCTTGGGAGAGGAACCAGGGAAGGTTTCCCTGTTGTATCAGAATGTTGTGCCCATTCCCGATGAGGAAGCTGCTGCCATTAATAACACAATTGGCTCCACTTTTCCTGTCAAAAAGAAGCAGAAAATCCAGCAGGTATCTATTCTTCAAATTTCTTTGAAGAGGAGTAGTTTATTGGGACTGGCTCAGGATTTGATTCAGGCTATTGATCCTTCTTGTAGAGTAGTTTCCAGTAAAAGAAAGAGATATGCCTCCTTTCCTAAACAGATTCAATATTCTGAGTCTGAATAGGAAGATGCAGAGGCAGATTCAGGGTTTTGTCCTCAGATTTCTGATTCAGGCTCAGAGGAGAACTCACTTTCTGATTCTCTCTGTAGGGGGTTTCTCTTTCTCTGAAACTATTGTTAGAATGCCCCAGTATAACACTGAGGTTTCTCAGTCCCTCAGAAAATACAATGAGTTATTACAGAAGGATGTTTCAGAACCTACACCTATTCCTCCTGTCCTGTCTGATTTAGAGGATGTATGTCTTACTGCCTTCAGTTTTCCTGATAGTCAGCCAGCTCTCCCTAAAAGGCAAGACAGGATGTATAAAGTTCCTCAGTCTTTTACATTTTTATACACTATTTCCAAACCTGACCTAACAGCTGTAGTCTTAGTTGACTCCTCTGCTGTTAAGCATTTAGTTAATTCCTATCCTAATATTTCTAATAAGAATGGGAAAATTATTGATAGGTATAGAGGAAAAGTGTATACTTACTGTATGCAACTTTGAGTTTCAGAATTTTAAATTGTTAGGCTCATATGTTAACATTTATCCTAACATATTGTGAAAGTATGAGGAATGTTTTATCTATTGTGTCTTCTTGTAAAGAAATATTTGCTTTAAATTACTTACTTTCTACTACTGCACAGATCACTACTCATTCTTTATAGTGTGAGTATAACTCTCTTGATACTTTTCCAGGGCTATGGCCACTGGTACTCTTTTAAGGAGGTTTGCTTGGCTACATTCTCGGAACCTCACAGAGTATGTAAAAATGAGATTTTAAATTCTCCCTTGGATAGAGATTTAGTGTTTAACCCCTCTGTTGTAGAGATGATCACAAAGTATGATGAAATGGGTAAGCTGATCCAGGAACTTTCTGAATGAAGTCAGTCATTTGGCTATACCCTTTGGCTTTTTGTATCCTGCAAGGCTGAGGTGACCTCTGGTGCCTCAAGACATTGACTCCTGCTTAATGTGTGAAGGAGATGAAGGTTTTTCTTTACTCCTTCACAACTACTGTAGACAGCAAGTACTGGGTTATTATGACAGTCCCTTCAAAAAGTGGATGCCTGGTATGGCATGGATCACAAACTGTCTATAGCTGAAGGCACTGCACAGTCTGTGGAGCAATGAAGATACTTTGATGATGACTTCAAGAACGGCACACGTGAGTTACTGCATGACTGGAAATTAAAGGGGGAAAGAGAGCACCCAGAGATGTACTCTAAGTTTGTGTTTGTTATTATTTTAATATTTTCTACTGGTTAAGTGTATGACAGTCAGTAATGTAATTTTATTGTATGCACTTTTAACTTCCAGCTAATGAGGACTTATGTAATAACAAGGTGAACTGTCACTATTGCAGAAGTCTGGAAAGGTTGGCTGTAAGACTGGGTGCATACAGCTGACAAGATTTCCATGACATGTGACACTTATGGCAATCATCCCATTGCATCTCTGCTATTCAGGTCTACTTGAAGAGGAAGAATAGGAGGAAAAGGCCCAGGCATCTACATCATCACCTCCTGTTGATGTGACATCTGATGAGTGTGATGCCCAGGATGTGGTTGCTTTGCCAAGGAGGAGGTGAATACCCCTCTCCAGTGGATATCTATGTCTTGCCACCTACAAATCAGCCATATCTGCAATAGCTGGTTAAGGCTGTAGTGTTATCACGTGGGACAATGTCTTAGCCACAATAAGTACATCCTACAGAGAACAAAAGATTTGCTGGATAGGCCCCAACCACCAGGCCATCAGGGTGGCAGAATTCACCTATCATCACCTACATAGTATGTTCAGCCAGTGAGGGTTCTTTGTAGTCTTATATCTAGGCCACCATGGCAGCCCACCTGCAGCCAGCACTCCACGTTATCCCCTCCTTGATGTGACATCCTTCTTAATGTGTCATGCCCTATATTTTTGTGTAGTGCAAACCAACATATCACTATTAGTCCACCCTCTGTAGGTATGTGCCAAACTCTTGCCATCTGAACCTTATGTGAGCAAAACCATCCCTGTTTGCCTTTATACTTTTATGATTGCTAGCTTCCCTGCAAACCACTCTACACCCAATGTTTACTTTATACTTTACCCCTCATCCTTCATATGAAAAAAGAGGGCTCTGATCCTGCAGAAAGTAACATTTACACGACCTTCCCAAGCCACACCTTTTGTTCCCTTAGACTGTTTACTTTTACTCCTTTCCTTCTATTAAGTATATCCCCTTTCTACTCCATTTTGTTGCTGATATCTCTGCATAATTTCAGCTACCCAAAAGGATTACTCAGTGTGAGGCACTACAACACACAAACATTTCAAACTATGCTACAGCATACCAAGTATTTTGGCAACCCTCATTTTTTACATTCATATTCTCGACTTCATATAATTTATATCAGAAGAACTCAGGCCAATGCAAGAAGTTCCTGTACCCTGCATGTTCTTGTTACTCCACTTTTTTTTGTTTGTTTGCTTATTGAATGACCTGCAGAGTTTGCTGCACCTACTACATTGTAGCAGTGCAGGGTTGGTTGCTCAGAAGCAATGCAGTATAGATATGCACCTGTCATAAGTATTTCTTCCACCATACAAAAATGTCTTCTTGTTTAATGGCTGTATCTGCAAGACAGAGAGAACTTAAATAATCAAAAGTACCCAAACAAAGAAATAACATGATGCAGGCTATGACTAGCTCCTGACACATTCTGGTGATGCTGTAGTACCTCTGTTCTATACTGATCAACTGCATCAAAGACAGGCAAGCAGTTGATGTTTATTAATGATTTCTTGCAGCAGCACTGATGAAAGGTGCAGACCAGATGGAGTTAAAAAAGGTGCCCAGAAGTCTGATCCATTGAGAATCCTACTCACTAAGGACTCCAAACAGAGACTTGCATTCCAAAAGAAGACCTAGTCTAGCTCCTAGTGGTTTACAAGTGCAGTTAATTCAAACATTAAGGTATGCTATTAACTACCAGAAACACAAGAAACAATGTCACCTTCGCAAAACATAAAGTAATTAATTAATTAATCTGTTCATCTTGATTCATCTTTGTGAAGAAATGGCAGAATGGACTGAAATGTGACCACTTGGAGCTTTGGCTTCTTTACAAATAGATATAGTTTGCTTTGATACAGAATTGGTCTCAAGTCCTCAGTTTTCTTTGGCATTAAAAAGAATCTTGAGTAAGTTCTGAATCCTTTCTGGTCTGGTAGGACCTCCCGCATGACTCTTTTGACTAGCAGCTTTCGAATTTCATGAGCTGCTACCTCTCTCTGAATGTGTGGGGTGTCAGGGACCCTTTTTCTTTTTATTAGGGGAATCTGGAAAAATGGTATGTAATAACCTCTGGATATGATTTTTAGCACCCAAGAGTCTTTTGTTGTTGTTGTCCAAGCATCTGGGTGCAGAGACAAGCACCCCCCCCAACTGCCTCCAGAGGTGAGCAGTCAAACAACCTTCAGGAGCACTGGCAGGGTTTATCAAAAAGAAATCCCAGAAACCCTGGTTTTGTTGGTCTTCTCTGCTGCAAGGATGGTGTCTTCCATTTGAACTCCCCCCTCTGCCCCTGAGGGAGTTATCCCTGTGTGAATCCTGGAAAGGTTCCCGAGACTTATGAAACCACATTTTCTTGCTGCCTCTTTGATTCCTGGAAAAGGATCACTGAGGGATAGAAAAGTGCATCCATATGGCAGACGTGGTCTTTCCATCCTATTCACTCCAGAAAGCATTTCCTTTACAGTACAGCCAAACAAAGATTTTCCATCAAAAGGAACACTAATGAAGGAAGACGAAAGGCTCCACAAAGTTGCATAGGTGTTTCCAGGTATGTCTCCTAACAGCTTTGCCTGAACAAGCCACCCATGAGGTACCCTCTGCAGCATGGGAAATTACCCTCATGAATGCATTAGAGATGGATAAGACAGAGGCCAGCTGTAAAGAAGACTTCTTGTAATCCTCCAAGGATATGGACTTCAAGAGGGATTTGGAAAGTTCCTCAGTCAAATCCTGCTATAATCCTGTGAAATGTGCCAAGTAATTCAGAGACCATAAGGCAAAGGCTGATGAGGCAAAAACTTGCTTTCTGAATCTGTCCAATGCTTTAGACTCTCTATTAGAGGGATAGACAGTGGAGGTCTGCTCCACCAGCTCCTTCTTTGTGGGTGCTGCCACAACCATAGCATCAACAGGGACTCTCTTGCTCCAGTGTGGCCTGTCTTTAGGTAGTGCCAGAAATTTATCAGGGTGATGGGGAATGGGTTCTACAGTATCCAGTTCCTTCCAAACCCAGTGAGAGACTAGATCTCTAAGCTCATCTGCTGGGGGAGTCACCCAAAACGTAGATGGGCTAGACCTAAAAGCTTCCAGAATGACAGACTCCTCTTGGGAAGATGTACCAGAAGACCATCCACCCTTTTGCCTGAGAATCTCTCTAAGATGCCTCAGAAAGAGGCATCATCTGGTGGAGATTTGGGAGATCCCTCCCATTCATCAAAGTCAGTGTCTTTGGTAATAGACTCCGAGGACAGTCTATGTGTCTCCTCTTACATGTTCTCTTTCAGGAAACCTCCTCAGTTGAATGATCTGGAGAGGTATCCAAAGAGAGGGGAAAGTCCTTGATGATAACTGTCTGGACACTGGATGGGGCTGGTTGTCCCTGTGGAATAAGCCTGAGAGGATCAGAGCTCGGACCCGAGGGGGGTATGCCTCTAGGATTCAGAAAAGATAGGTAGTCAAATCTCTTAGATGAGAGAAAACCCTTTCTGTTACCTCAAAAGCAGAAGGACCAGGAGATGCTATAGTTGGTCACACAGGACCAAAGCTGATGATGCTACCATGCCACAACCCTGCCTGGACCTGTGCCTCAAAGGAGAAGTCATATCTAAGCTGTCCAATGCCAAAGCTCCAAGTGGCAGGGACAGCTCCAACAACATCAGAAAGGAACTTAGCTCCCCAAACTCGGCATTGACATTTTGGCTAGGAAACTTGTTCTGGCTCAAAGGAATCAGAGCCAAACAAGTCAGGGAAGCAGTTGGAATCAAAGATCTAGCTGTCTTTGGATCTGACATTGATACTTTCATGTCTCTCAGATCTGAGGGCTCAGATCAGAGAAGAAGAGATTACTGCATGAAAAGTAGAAGAAAAGCTCATGGATCTAATGGAAGACAGAACCAGGATAACCCCCATCTGAATATGAGATCTGAGGAACTTCTCCATTATCCTATCCTCTTCGGCTTCTGAAAGGCTCCTGGAGGACCTGATGGAAGAAGTGGTGAAGTGAGGCTGAGACTCTTTCCTTGGGATCCCCTGAAAGAAAGGGGAATGGAGCCAAAGAAAAACAAGCTATACAGTCAGCTCGGGGGACTGTGTTCTTGGAAACTTCTTATGAATAGTTGTCAGATCTGAGGAAGTGGGATCTGGATTGTAGGAGGTCAGCTCCAACATTTTTTTTTTAGCTTTTGAGGAGGCACCAAAGATGGAGTAGAGAGTGCTTAAGTAAATCTTTCATCTTTGAAGAGGCTTTGGATTATTTTTTGGGGGGTTTGAGCCCCTGACACAGATGAAGAAGGTGGCAGCAATCCATTTAAAACTAACTTATTTCTGTGATTGCTAATGGCCCTGTAATTAAAAGCTGTACAAATGGGGCAGTCTGTGTTGTGATGAGAAGTTCTGAGGCAGTAGACACACTCCTTGTGGGGATCAGAGTTAGGGATCTTATGCCCACATGAAGTGCGTTTTTTGAACCCTTTGGTTTCTCGGCCATGTTACTACACTGGTTAGTCTAAAAGGGTGAGAGTGATTAAGCAGAAAAAAAGGGAAAAGGACATTTTTTTTAACTACCAACAATGGTAGGTAAAAATACTCACTAGAGGGTAGAAAAGAGAAAGGAAAAGGTAGAAAAAAGTATCAACAATGGTACCATCAGCTACCAGAGGTAGAAGTTATAGAGGAAAGATGGGTACCACAAAGTAAAGAACTCAATAACTAGGTAAGGAGGTGGGTGAAATAAGAAGATAGTAAGACAGAAAATCCTAGAGGCAAGAGAAAATAACTGAATAAGCTCTATGAGATGGATCCGCATCTGTAGCAATATAGCGGCAACTGAGATCTGGGGTATAGCAGGCTGACTGGGGCATAGTGGGTAGAGGGAGGAGCTTGAGAGATGGATCAGAGAGTCTTGTAATTGCAGCCGAGTAGGATCCAAGGTTGGATCCAAGACCCAATTGTTGAAGAATGAATGAAAAGGACAACATCAGATTAGATGGTTAAAGTAAGCTATATCAGAGGAAATGAACATTCATCTCACTTACACTGCGAACATTTCTCAGTATCTTACAGTCACCAGTCAGTAGCTTTACATGTTTACAGAAAACTTAATATCCACTTAACCTGCCATTACTTCAGTTTGGTTTGGCAGTTCCCTTTTGTTAGCTGTTATTTGATCCACACCACTAAGTATTATCTGTTGGTAGTTGAAGTGGTGAAATATGTCAGATAACACAGAAAAATTCATATGTAAAGTACAAGTCAGTAATGATGCATTTCAACTTGAGTTCTTTCTCTGTGGAGTAGGAAATGGTTCATATGGGAAGAAATTATGCTGTAGTTAAACAAATTTAACTAGATAATTTTTCAGACATCTACACTGACTCTGTCCTTTTGGGGGAGTAGAAAATGCTGCATACATATGATGTGCTGGTTAGAAGACCATAGCTCTTTTTCTCCAGAACTGTATGCCTAAATGACAAATTAACTGCACATAAATACCACATTATCCATCTAGTCTTCGCCTAAACTTCTTTACAGCCAGCCTGTCTATACCTCCAGAATTACTGTAATTTTGTAACTTTTACTCTGAAGCTTATCTGGATGTTCCTTTTATTTGTCTCAATATACATTATGACTGTATTCTCATGTGAGCCTCTGATATAGTCCATATTATCAATAAACTGAATTTAAAAACATTCTCCAGATTCTCTATATTCTCATTTCTACAATATACTGTAAGCAGACTATGAATATCAGCAAGGGTTTGTATGTGTTTGTGTGTTTGTGTGTGTGAGCTTGGAACCTTGCCACAATGCACCAGACAATTTTCCTCCAGCCTTCCTCAACCTATCTGCAGAAGAAATCGTCTTTCCCATCTCCATACCTATAAATAGATCCATACTAGAATCATATGTCCCCTCCATCTGGCAACAGGCCTACATCATCCCCCTCCACAAAGGTGGAAATAATACTGACACCACCAACTTCAGGCCTACTAACATCCTTTCCCCTCTGTCTAAAATTCTAGAGAAAGCTGTCCAAGCACAACTAATGATGCACCTAACCCCAAACTAATCTCCTCTCCCCTACCCAACATGGCTTCTGCCCCAGCCACTCCACCGTGACTGCCCTTCTTTCCTTTCTGGAAACTATCAACTCAGAACGTGACTCTGGCAAATTTGTATCTACACTGTTCCTAGATTTGTCAAAAGCCTTTGACACCATCTCCCACACCCTTCTCTTATCTCAACTCTCCACTCTACACCTCTCTTCCCACACCATAGCCTGGTTTTCCAGCTATCTGTCCAACCACCAACAAGCAGTCCAATGGAAAACTTCAACCTCCTCCTTCCTTCCTACACCCACAGGTGTCCCTCATGGTTCAGTTCTTGGCCCTCTTCTCTTTAACCTGTTTATTAACAACTTTTACCACTTTATCCCAAACTCATCTGTCATCCAATATGCAGATGACTCAACCATCATCTGCTCAGCTTTCTCACCTTCTGAGCTACTAGCAAAAACCCAATTAGCCTTCTCCAAAACAGAAAACTGGATGCAGTCCAACCACCTAGTCCTGAATGCAAATAAAACCAAACTAATGATCTTCTCCCCCAGCAAAAACTCCACTATTGATAAAACCTCATTCACCACAAAAGCCAGAACAACACCCCTCCCCCCTCGAAATTGTCCCCACCACTAAACTT
The DNA here is from genome assembly GCF_019279795.1 of Protopterus annectens. Classification (NCBI taxonomy): domain Eukaryota; kingdom Metazoa; phylum Chordata; order Ceratodontiformes; family Protopteridae; genus Protopterus; species Protopterus annectens. The sequence continues at coordinate 1,373,091,699 of NC_056739.1, forward strand.
CTCGGCATCATCATTGATGAAGAACTAAAATTTGACACTCACATCTACTCCGCTATCAAAAACCCCACCAAAAGATAGGTCTTCTCTACAGACACAACCGCTACCTCAGCCCGTCTACCTGTCAAACCCTAGCTTTTACTTTCTTGCTCCCCTCCCTGATGTACAGTGCCCCTCTATTCACAAATCTACACATTGGCTTACGAGCCAAACTCAAATCCTGCTACCACAAAATCTGCAAATTTGCAACCAGTTCTAAAAACTCTTCCCACCACTGTCACTCCCTCCACACCCTCAACTGGCTTGAGCTCCCCAACTACCTCAGTTACCTACAACTCACCATTACCCACAAACTTATCTATAAACCAGAGAACTGCCCTTCTCTCACTACATCCTTAAAACCCTGCAAACCCAAATGCCAACTCAGAACCAAAACCGCCTTCAAGTCCCTAAACCTTCTCTTCCCCCAGGCCAGCTACTTCTCTCCTACTCCATAGCCAAACAATGACCCCCCCCCCCCCGCAGCCTTCCTAACCATAACAATTTCAAATCCCAACTACAATCTCACCTATCAGCCAAATGGAAATGCCCTTGCCACGCCTCAACACAACTTTTCCTCTGTACTCTCTCTATGCATTATAATCCACCTAAACTAAAAGAACTAGTAGCTTTATATCAACTCATAAAGAGCTCTCCTCTCTCAAATAACTCTATGGATATAATCACTTTTATCCACCACTATGAGCTAGCTACCTTGTATTTAAATGTTCAACTCACTAGAGCTCATTGCATACTGTATTACACACTCTGAAATATCAGTATATGTTCTACACAAATATATTTTTTTCTTTTTTCTCTTTTCCTTTGCAGCTTGCAATAGGTAACTTAATATTGTACAAAGCTTTGTTTTTAATTGTAACATGCAATTTGTAATTTAAATAGTTAACTCTAATATGTTGGAGCTTTTCTCCCCAGGCCTCTGCTGAAAAAAGGCTCTTCTTGGCCTAGTGGACTTCCCGGGTCATCAAACCTAAATAAAATAAAATAAAATAAATAAAATCAGTGCGCAGGTGGCTGGAAAGGGTCTTTGGATCAGCCAAACCCTCTTACCAAATTGTAAATAAGTAAATTGCCTGCCATAAAACTAAAGGAACCAACAGTGTAGCTAGGCATAGTCTTTGTATTCTATTGAGTACAATTTTCTAAACATTAATAAAAGAAACCATGGCTTTTTTTAGGCCATACTATGTCTGCAACTGTCTAAATGAATACCTCTAATAGGAGTTACAAAGATTGAAAAAATATATATTTAAAATATCTATTTAATGGTTTTAGAGGGAAAGTGATGCACACATTTGTTAAGTGCTGGGGGGGGGTAACATGTCAATTTTTCAACTGCCAGGTGGGGTGGGGGCCAGCAATAAGAAAGAGCACACAAGTACAAAATTAAATTCTCTGGCTACACCCCTGAAAGGACCTACATTGATACTATAATAGAATCTGTGTTCATTTTAGGGCAAAGGAAAAACAGTCAACTTTAGTTTAAGTTATCTAGTGTGACATTGAATGATAAAATAAATCACAATAAATAGAAATGTGTGCCAGATGAATAAATAAATGTCAGAAAAGGAACACAAAATTATATAATTTATTAGTCAATCTTAACTTGAAATCTGTGTGAGATACATACTGTGGTTAAAATATTGTCTGTCATAGTCATAGGGATGTGTTATGACATTAGCTTAAACCAGGAACACTTAGTTAATAATGTGGGATATATGTGGACAGGGCAGCCTTACCATCCTAATATTAAAAGAGACCTGCAGTGTATAGTAAGCATGCCACACAGGCTTTGTTTTAGCAAAAAGGAAGGATCAAAACAAAGTTTTCACAAGTCAGCATTAAGATTTTGAATATATTTGTGAATATACTTATGCCCCTGTACCTCATTAGTAAAGTTCTGGTCAATTAATTTTCATGTTATAACTGAACAGTATTTTGATACTTTCATAGTATGTCAGCATTTCCTGCCAGTATGTCCTATTTCTCAGTTTGAAATACTTTACCATATAATTTCTGTAACAATTATTATCTGCTTAGTATAATTGTAACTAGGGTAAAATGCCTAACACTTGCTCATCTAAAGTGGTCTTGTGAAAAATAGTTCCCTATTCCCAGTGCTATATTCAAATTCATTTTATAGCTCAGGCCATGGTCAGCAGTTTTCCTCATCTCACATGTATTGAAACATACTCTGTCAGTGCAGGAAAAGTCAGAATAAGACATAAAATTCCCGAGTTTCCCAGCTCACAGTCTAATAACTTATGTCAGTTATGTAGTGACAGGGCCTTGAAGTTTTTTAGCTTACCTAGTTTGTAGACAGCTAGTGCTATACTTCCACAGTCTCATTGGAACAGTGATTTCTTTGTTCCCACATTATCTTATCGAACAGATCAAATATAACCCTAAACACTTTACTACTGTTGTTTATAGTGTGTTTCGCATATGTCAGTCCACTAGTATTATATTGTATGACAGCCCTGCACTGAAGTGACTATATGCCATAAGTGCTACTGCAACAGAGTCACTATCCTGCACATTTATTATACTGTAATAGCTTGGTAAATTTTTAGTCATCCAGTCATTCTCTTAATACCTGCATATGCAGTTCAGGATTGTGGAGGACCAGAGCATAATTTAGCATTCAGGGGCACATGACAGAAAAACAAAAACTGAATAGGATATCAGTGTACTGCAGGATGTGCATAAACACACACACACACACACACACACACACACACACACACACACACACACACACACACACACACACACACACACACACACACACACAGTCATGCAGAAATATACACACAAATAAAATTGCATGAGCAATTATGTCTCTCTTTGCCAGTTAACCTGCAGCCTCCATTTGGGATGTGATTGAGGGAAACCAAAACACCTACAAATACCCACATGGATGCAGGAAGGACATGTACACTACACACACAAGGCACCCCATCTGGGAACCAAAATTCTCCCTGATAATATTTACATCATATATATTTAAATAGATGATTAGGACAAAGAAAATGCATTTCACAATTTGTATTTTTGTGGATATATGAGCACTGGTTTTGCTCTCTTAAGTGCCTACCATCAAATCTCAGCTCTGCCTGAATTACTGAAAGCGTATGAATGTATTCTGTGATTCTTCTGATAACTGCATGCCATTTTCCCAACCCCAAATCCATTTACTGGAAAATTTAAAAACATGAATTATCTTTACGAGCCTGTCTGCTGGTTAGACTTCTGTTTCATTTTCAGTTAATCCCAGTTCTGTAGCAAAGAGTGATGGAGCTCTTACTGCGACCTAGAACCCAGGGTTCGATTAGTGTCCCCAGCACTAGAAGAGCTAGGTGGGGCGAGAAAAAAATGAAGATTCATGGCCCACTCACTTCTCCCGGGGAAGCAGAGGGATGCACAGACTTGGGGACCACATTAATTCCCATACTTAAGGGAAGAAGCGGGGCTACTTGCTGGCTACATTCATTGCAGAAATCAGGGATGACCACTGTCCACTGAGGTGAGTTCATTGTATGTCTCTCTTTTACTGCTTAGTTGAGTGTCCACAAGAAATGTGCATAAAGTATAAACTCCCAAACAAACCCTGATGGCTGTCTGCATGATGACTCCTACCAACTGGCACATGTCCCATAGATAGGGAACCTCTCAACTGTACAGATTTTTGCATAATGTTCAGATTTTTGCCTCATATTTTTGGTCTGTTTCTCATACAATCATGGTTTTCTGGCAAATCACTGGCAAATAATTGAGGGTTAAAGTCAGAGAATAATGACAGACATTTGAGTTTCAGACTTCATACCTTTCAGAAAATTTATGCTAATGAAAACTGTGTTATTCTATCAACTTGCTAAGTCTGTAAGAACGATGCTTAAAAAGTATCCCTATTGGGCCTTTGTCCCCCCATTAATTTTTGGCTTTGTCCAGATTTCTTGCTCTAATGGGTTGAAAGGTATGGGAATGAGTCAGTCAATTGGCCAGGGGGAGACTGATATCTGACAAACAGTGGGGACACAGAGTGCAAAAACAAAGAATAAAAAACAGTGTTGTCAAGCTACACTAATCAAGCTCACTTGAAATTATAGTATTAGGTTCTAATCAAGTAATGTTTGGCTCAGGAAATTATACTGTGAAGATGTAGTTAAATAGTCACAAATATGTCTCTCAGAGGCCACTTAACATATTCCATTCTAAGAAAATCTGCTGGAAATTGCTATTTGAAAACTGATATGACTTTTGTATGAGTGAAGAATTCAGCAATTTTAATAATGCCACAATTTCTAGACATTTCCGAAGCTGTCTGTAACAGTGCAGCCTAACTTAAGATGAGCTATTTATGTCTAACAAATCAGGGCCTCTCTGTTATTATATTTTAATGGAGTTGTGATAAAACTTGCATACAGTAAGGCAGACTTGTGAGTGATGTTAAAGCTGAGTCTTCCACATCTGTTTTCATGCAAGTTTGGGAGCGGTTTCAGAGACTAACAGCAAGCAACATCCTGACTGACAGGTAAGTCAGTTTGCTGAATGATGAGCACCAGGAAACTACAACCTGTTAAAAGCATTTTTTACCAGAGAGCTTCACCAACCCTGCCCCCCCCCCCACATGAGTAAGGCTTCACCCTGTACCCACTATACCTTCCTTACTTATGTGTACCAGCTATGAGATTGTAGAACCTTGGGGAAAACTAAATACCCCCATCACTGAGCCAGTAGTATTTCATCTGCTTAAAGAATTATTTATTGATTACGTATCACTGTGAATAATTATTTTCCCATGTGTTTATAAATGTTTTGTCTACATGCTACAAGTTTATACGTATTTATTATAATGACTTAGGTTTATAATAGTCAGGGTTGTTGATAATACTAGTTGACACATGGACTAATATAAGACTTGTTGCTCTGCATCCTTCCTTTATAAGGTTTAACTTGAATATTGGTGGTGTGAGCCTGTTTCACTTGCAAATTTTAGATTTTCAAGGTGAGTATGTTTGATATGCTGTATATACTTAGCAGTGGTTATTTTCTGTACTTTGGTATTACCATTTCATAATCAATTGATGATGATATATGTGAATGTTCAAAAGTATGAAATATTTTGTTGAGTTTTTCAAAGTAATCATAATTAATTAGCTACTGTCATATTTCCTACAAATAACTCTCCAGCTAACAATTACATAATCTGCATTAAAGTTCAAAAATTGCAGTTATGACATTCTGTTTTATACTTTTGGTGCCATTTCATGGCTGTATTTTATTTTTCTTCAGAGGTTAGCATTTCTGGGGCAGGAAAGAATGCATAACCTAGAAAGTCACAGAATGAGGACAGGAAAAGTCCTGTTATATAATAACGTTAGTGCAACGGTGATCAGCATTATACATGTTACCTGGTGACTTGTTCCTAAGACCCATAGGTAAGAATTGTATCTGGTGACCATACTTCATTCTACACCTGGCTGACTCTGAACTCAGGACCCCTCCAAGTAACAGAACACTTCCTTTACTAGCTGCCTTTTCTCCCATGTCATGCAGCCCCTGCAACACTGATCACAACTGGCCAGCACACCTGGACATCATACTTCCTCTCTTAGTTTTACTGGAGAATTAGAATATGTTGGATGTCTCTGCAGCAAGGTGCAAAATCCTGGATGATTATGCCCTCCGACTCACCCACCAACCCTCCCTCTCCATAGCAATGTATGGCAGTCTGGCTGATTCCACCCTCCCACCCCTTGAATCATCCTAACCCTAAACAAAGCTGCTTTATATATCTAACTTAAATGTATCCACTTTGAGTATCCAATCAGAAACGAGGGTCATTTATCCAATAAGAAAATGTCATTTCATGCAAAATCTACCATTAAGCACCCAACCTTTTGGATGTTCATGTTTGTGGTGAAATTAAACTGTGTTCCTCCTGAAATGACTGTTTTTGGTGTCATAAGAGGTTATATCACAAGAGAAAGACCATAAATATCAGACGATTTACTCCTACAATACTTGAAAAATATTCATTTTGGTTACATGTTATTAGTATATTTTTCTTAAAGTCCATGAATGAAACACTTTACAAATTATGGATTAATATTCTAGCTCATATTATGTTTCTCATGTGACTACAATTGTGCTCCCTGAAGATATTTATCCTACTCCAGGTCCCTTCCAAGCAAAATTACTATCGAGCCAACAAACTGAGAATGGAAAGAGACAACTTCTGAAGCCTGTGAATAGCAAATTTCATGGTATCAAAAGCAAAGCACATCAGACACAAATTTGAGTCAGTTTTTAACAATTTGAAAAGCTGATCGAAGGAAAGACACTGAGGAAACTCGGAGCTATAATATATAACATTAAGTATCCTGTTTTTTGTTTATTTTGTTCTTTATTTCTTTGTTATTTATAGCATTTTGTGTACTGTGTATTTTTCTAGCTAGTTTCACTGTGTGTGAGGTATCAGCTGGAAATTGTCCACTTTTATTGAGCATTTGTTGGGTTGTTTGTTTCTGATAACTTGTTGCAGTTAAACTCTTTTTTCTAGAGGCTCCTTTAGCTGTTTAAAACTTTCATTTAAAGGCTCACTGCTGCTTTTCAGCTGTGAGAAACATTTCTGCAGTTTGTCCTAAGTAGTGGGGTTATTTGTTGCATTTCCATATTCAGGCTTGTATTTGGGCCTAGTGTTTGTGGAGGCTGTGTGTCTGAGCACATATTCAGGGACATCTTGGTTTAGCCAAGGCCATCAGGAATTTCAGTGAAAGAGAATTGTTTGAGGTTATTGGCTGACTGAGGTCACCTGGACTACAGCTTAGACTAAGCACCTCATTGGTTCTTTTGAGATTTATTTCTTAAAAGCTATCTCAGGTTTCAACTTTCTGTTACCTAAGAAGTTCAGTTGTGAGTGTTCTGCCATTTCACACTGAGCTGATCGAAGGAAAGACACTGCGGAAACTCGGAGCTATAATATATAACATTAAGTATCCTGTTTTTTATTTATTTTGTTCTTTATTTCTTTATTTATAGCACTTTGTGTACTGTGTATTTTTCTAGCTAGTTTCACTGTGTGTGAGGTATTAACTGGAAATTGTCCACTTTTATTAAGTATCTGTTGGGTTGTTTGTTTCTGATAACTTGTTGCAGTTAAACTTTTTTTTCTAGAGGCTCCTTTAGCTGTTTAAAACTTTCATTTAAAGGCTCAATGCTGCTTTTCAGCTGTGAGAAACATTTCTGCAGTTTGTTTCCCACCCTCTCTCCCTGTTGGTATAGTGTTTTTATAGTTGGTGGCTTTGCAGTTGCCCGCCCCTAGTGTCAATTTGATCTGGGACCCTCCTCCCAGTCTAGTGTCATTACCTCATTCTACCCAGTACAGGGAGAACATTTGAGAAGGCCAATCAGCTTAGTTTCTGCTACTCCTTTCTCTCTTTCCTTTCTCTCTTTCCACTTAAAAAAATGTATCTGCTTTTACTGTATTTGTGTTTCTTCCTAATTTATTTTGCTTTTGTGTCATCTTAAAAGTACTCAATTGTATTCATTACTGCTTGGTGTAACTCATTCTAAGCCTTTTAGTTTAAGCACTTGGGCTTCTGACCAGTTGTTTTACATTAAGAAGGTTTGTGGTCTACACTGTAGTGGCAGAACAGGTAGCTTACATCCTTCTAAGTTGGGAACTGCTGATTGAGGGCTCAGTGTCTGTTATTCTAAAAGTGTATTCATTCTGGTTTAAGCACTTGGGCTTCAGGCCAGTTATTTTACCATAATCGACACTCCAGCCAACACAAGCATCCTCCAAAAGGGCCTCATAGAAACAGACAACTGGTGCCAGAGCCATGGTCTCAAGCTAAACGCCAAAAAGTGTATAGTCATCCCCTTTGGCAAAAACAAAGTGCCCACAAATGACCACATAGGTGGTAATCCATTAAGTACAGAAGAAGTAATTAGGGACCTGGGGACCCAAGTTGATAGCAATCTCTCATTTGACAACTATGTGGCCAAAGTGGTTAGAAAAACATTTTATATAGCCCACCTAATCATGAAGGGATTCACATCTAGATCAGGGGAGGTCATCATGCCTCTTTACTCATCCCTCATCAGGCCCATAATTGAGTACAATGCCCCTTTTGGGATGTACCTTACCAGACACCTGCAACAACTGGAAAGATCCCAAAAGTACCTCACCAAGAGGATCAAAGGGTTCAAACAGATGCCATACGCTGCCCGGTTAAAGAAACTCCAGCTCTATTCAGTGGCATACCACCTGCTCAGAGGCGATCTGTGCCTGACGTATAAAGCCATGTCCAACCCAGAATTAATGGACATGCTGCACCTCAGAAAATCCAAATCCCATCGAGCTACACGCTTGAGAGACTTGAACTTCAGCACTGAAATAAATAGGACATGCTTAACGGACAGATTCATGATCCAGAGGCTCCCTTCACTCTGGAAGAAAATCCCAGTCCAGGTTAGGCAGAGTCCCTCATTGACTCTCTTCAAGAGGAATCTTGATGAGTGGATGGGAGATCGTAGGTTTACCCCGGGTATCACTTCTGTATCACTGTTAGACAGAGGCACAGTATACTAACCTCGAAAAAGGCATAGCAAAATTAATTTAAAATGTGTGGCAAAAGCCAAACACACTCTGGCTAGGCTTATAAATGCCCTAGGGCAGATAGCCTAGTATGAACCTATGAACCTATAAGTAAGGAGGTGTGGGGGTGCAGGGGGGCTTGCCCCTCTGAAAAAGTGTATTATTTTAGTTTTACTTAGTTCATTTATGTATAACTGCATGGCGCTGTTGTTTAAAGAAACATGTTCAGTGTTTTGATTTTCGCTAAATACGTGTTTCGCTATTTTTGTACATCGCTCTTTATGTGTCAATGTACTTGCATTCGCTCTTTAGAGCTTTCGGCTTTATAATATAGACCCGAGTATAGCTGTAGTTTTTTGAGTCTGACCATATAGGGCATGTGTCTAAGGCCTAAGATCCTCTTAGTGAGGTATTTTTGTGGGCTTTCCAGTTCTTGTAGGTGTCTAGTGAGGTACATACCAAATGGGGCATTGTATTCTATAATAGGTCTAATGAGGGACGAGTAGAGAGGGATTAGAAAGTTGGGGATTCCACCTTCACCAGTAAGACAGTTACCAGTGGGGAACCACAAGGTTCTGTGTTGAGCCCTCACTGTTTGGAATCTATTTCTAGGAAGTCCAGTTGAAAGAAGACAGCTTGTGGCTTAACCAGGTTTAAAGATGACTGTAAACTGAGAGCAATCATGGAGTCCCCTAAAAATCTTAGCATATTAAAGGAAGGGTTAACACAAAGAAATGATTGGTGCTGAAACATGGTTTAAAACTAAATGCAAAAAAGTGCATCATTGTCTCCTTTGGCAAATAGATAGCTCCTGCAAATTACAATATAGGCATCAATCCTCTAACATTGAACCCAGTGGTGTGTGACTTGGGAACACAAGTTGATAGAAGTCTAAACCTCAATCACCATGTGTCCACAGTGTTAAGGAAAGCCTTTTATGTTGCACACCTCATACGTAAGGGCACCACATCCAGGACCAAGGATGTTATAACTCCTCTGTACTCTGCCCTCATCAGATCACTAATAGACTACAACACTCCCTTTTGCATATACCTCACCAGACACCTGCAGCAGCTGGAAAGACCACAGACGATCCTGACCAAGATAATTCAAGGACTCTAAAACATGACCTAAATAGAAAGAATGAAAGACCTGTTGCTGCACTTTGTGTCCTACAGACTGCTGACCTACAGAGCATTATCCAACCCTGCCCTAATGGAAAAGCTGCATGCCTGCAAATCAAATGGGACAAAAGTCACTAACTCCAGAGATATCAGCCTAGTCTGTGACTTAAACGAAACATGCTGGACAGACAGATATGTCTCCCGGAGACTGCCACTACTCGGGAATAAACTCCCAATTCACATTAAGCAGAGCTCCTCACTTACCCTATTTAAGCACAACCTAGACAACTGGATGGGAGACCATAAATTCACCATTGGACATGGGCAGCCAGTGTTGATCATAGATTCACTCTGCAAACAATCAAACCATCTAACAATGGTCAATTAAGGAACCATATAACAATGGTTAAGTAGGGAATGCAATTATTACATGGCTAGGCTTGTAAAGACCCTAGGGCCATTAGCTTAGTAACCTCCTGTGAACCTATGAGAACTTCATGAATCTTGACATCCATTCTTTGACATGTAATGTATCTGCTCTAAATGGAGCAACCTGATCATAATTCTTTGCAGTACATAGAACTTTAGCTAATCTGATGTATCACAAGTGAGAGAGAAACAAATATGGGAAAATGTCATGTTTTACACCTTTCATAGCTGCAAGACACATCACACTGCCTCACAGACAGCAGCCCGAAATGAAGTGAATCCTCTGATCAATCAGCAGTTTTGAAAGCTGTTAAACACTTTTCTCTCTCACTTTGTGTAATGTATGTTCCCTCTTTTAAGCTTGCAGTTAATTCCAACACTGTTCAGTGCTAGCTGCTATGTGTGCACTGCAATGTGGGACAAGATCCCTGACAGCTTTGAAATATACATAACTGTTATCTTTTCCTTGATTTTGGAGAATACTCATCATGCTCCATGCAGTACACCAGTATGTTAATACATTTCATAGATACTGTGTTGAACAGCTGTACTGAAGTTTTGGTTTTCATTAGGGAGCATTTACCACATCCTATTAAGTCTATGTAGGCATTTCCTGGGTTAGAGAAAAACAATAGTCTTTAAATATTTCCATTAAGAACAGTTAGCATTTGAAGTAAATTTAAAAGTAGGACATACTCCCTGAAAGTAATTAAAATGCCAGAGGATGCTGCAGGTGCCATAAGGAAAAGAAGAGCTCAGACATAGCCCGAGTTTATTAATATTCAAACACGTTTGAAGTAAAAGCAAAAATAACTAGAAGAACAACTAGAAACCAATGACACTGGGTATTTTTGCTGATTTTGATATTTATCAAAAGTTATCACCAACAATGAAGAAAATAAATTTATGAGAGTCTTAAGTTCATGGGTTAATACTAATCTACTGAGCCAGATGACAATTAGTAGCCTAGCCACAATATTCCATCTCTTAGGTATCATTGACATGGTTAATTTTTACCTACTTTTGATCCTGTTCAATGAGAGCTTGAGAAGCTAGATCTGGGGTGTATTTACAACTGCCTATACATCTGTCAAGGTTATGCTTAAAGATGGGCAGAGAGCTACTTTGCTTTGTATCCAAAGGAAGTCTATTCCATAAAAGAGAGATTCCCTTAGATATTTATATATCTCCATGTATCTATCTATCTATCTATCTATCTATCTATCTATCTATCTATCTATCTATCTATCTATCTATCTATCTATCTACCTATCTGACCAGAAGGTCCTATGTATGTTTGGGCAGAAATTAAGATCTCTCGATTGGGTGCTTAGGATGTTATTAGTTTGGCAGATGTGCAGAAGTTTGCATAAGACTAGATTCTTTGAGGTTTTGCAGGCTAGACAGAGGTCACCTCCTAAAAGTCTGTAAAAAACAGAAAAGACTAAGAGCACTTTAAAGTGGGCTGCGTAGCCCAAGGATGACATACTTGATTATCTTACTGAGGAAATGTTGCCTCTTGAGATGGGTTGTATGCTCAGACAGGTACAACCAAAGAGGCCATTATACTCTAATATGGGCTAGATGAGGGAAATGATAATTTCCTCAGATCTAGAAGAAATATTCCTGGTGATTAGTCAATCTAGGTATAAGGATTTTCTAACAACAGTGGTTATTATGTCATCAAAGGATAGTTCATTGTTAAGGGGGTATTTCATATGTAGTAGGTGCATAGGTGGCCAGTTTTGCCAAAGGACACAATATTGAATTTATTGGTATTTAATTTTAAAACAAGGTCGAGGAACTACTTATTGGTGTATGTTAGTCCCATCTGAAGAATCTGGAAGCCAGACAAGGAGTTAATGACAGTTCCAAGTTTGTAGTCATCTGCAAACATCATTAGCTACAGGCCCTTGATGTCAGCCTTGACATCAGAGAAGTAAATACCAAGGAGAAGTGGCCCTAGAACTGATCTCTGGGGAGTACCACTAGTAACTACTCTTTTCTCTAGTTGGGACTTGAGCCAGTTGGTCTAAGGAGCTGTCATTAATGAAGTCTGGAAATCTTTGTATGTATTTATTTGAGATGGTGTAGGTTTTCCAGTTAATGGAGACATAGTTGAATTTCCCCAAGAGAATAGTGCTGGACATGATAGGGAGAAATGTCAGTTTGTTTAGATATACGCAACATGCTACAGGTAATATGGAGGGAGTCAGTGGTGGCTCATGATATCGGACTGCAGCCCCCCCCAACTGTGAACCACAGTGGTACAGTCCTCCAAATCCTCCATGCAAAGTGAATGTTGACTGCTGCCTTACCTGTCCAGATTCAGGAAGCAGACTGCTGATTCCCCAGAAGTCTATGCAGTGCTAACCGCATAGACTGGAAGGGGATCAGACTGCAGAGTCAGCAGTCTTGGACCATTCCAGGAAAGAGCCACAAAACCAGAAGTGTGCATTCTGGCACGAATGCTAGCTGCAGGAGCTTAGAAAGCTATTGAGTCTTGCTGTGGATTATTTTGCAGGTACCAGAAAGAACTGTGGATTGTATCATTGGAATTTGTCAGGTACAAGATTCTAGGATGGAAAGCTATGCATTTGGCAAGTACAGTACAAGATTCTAGGATGGAATTAGCTGTGCATTTGGCTGGATTAGTGTGTGTGCGTGGATTGTATTATTGGAATTTGGAAGGTACAAGATTCTAGGATGGAAAGCTGTGCGTTTAGCAGGCACAGTACAAGATTCGAGGATGGAATTAGCTGTGCATTTGGCTGGATTAGTGTATGTGTAATGCCCCACTTGGTGAGTACTGATGGCTAGAGAGAACTCAGCATACTTGCTGGTGGTGCTTGAACACTGTACCTTGGCTACAGGTAACAAGAGCCTGAATTCCCTACCCACCACCATCTGTGAAACGTTTGGAGATTTTTACCTCATATTTTGTTTTGTTCTGTTCCTTGTAAAATCTGTGGTTTCTGAGGGCTTAATTACATAAATAGTTGATGGTGCAGTGGTAGCATTGTTGCCTCACAACTAGAGGTTCTCTGGTTTGATTCTTGGCTGGGGTGCCTTCTGTTTAGAGTCTGCATGTTCTCCCTGTGTTTGTGTGGGTTTGCTCTGGTGTTCTCCCATCTTACAAAGACATGTGTCTGCAGTATTTCTCCCTGGGCCTCTGTTGAAAATTGGCTTTTGTTCAAAGTCAGACTTTTCTGGTTAACAAATGTTAAATAAATAAAATTGACAGGCATTTGAATTTCAGACTTCATATTCATCAGAAAGTACATAGTAACACAAAAACCTTTAATTCTAGCAATTTTCTAAGTTTATAAGATGAATATTTGAAATTTGTCTCTATTTTTGGGAGTGTATTCCCCCATTATTGGCTTCATCCAGGTTTGTTGTGCTAAGATTGAGAGCTATGGTGAGAACTGAATTCAATGAATATGTTTGAGGGCTGTATTCCCCCATTACTGACTTTATCCAGGTGTTTTGTGCTAAAAGGTTGACAGCTATGGTGAGAACTGAATTCACTAAATGGTAGCCATTTAACTTTCAGTCTTCCTTTCTTTCATAAAACAGCTGATTTGGCATAGTGGTATGTTGCCCTGACTGTTTTGCACAGGGTCCTGGGTTCAAGACTTGGGAGTGAAATGCATGGTGGTAACACAAGCATTTTATTCTAGCAACTTTCCAAGATTATACAAGCAATGTTTAAAATGTGTCCCTGGTTGTTGGGCTTTTGTCCCTCCCCAATACATTTTGGAATTTTCCAGATTTCTTGTGCTGCAAAGTTGAGAGATACAGCCGAGTGTCGAGTATATTTTACAAGGAGCTGAGAGCTGCAGGGGAAGAGAAGTTTAGTGCTGCTTATGCTGAGACCGCTTGCATTGTTAATAGCACAAAAGGTAGTATACTTGCTTTTGATGCAAAAGGCTGTGGGTTCTACTCCCACAGAATGTAGATGCATTGCTGATATTGTGCTGTGTTGTAAATGGGGTGGATGCTGCCGTCTTGAGAATGTCCTCTTTGGTGAAGATACCTAGTAACTATGAACCCATCTGTTATTTGCCATCAATTCCCATTGCAATATTACTAGCTTATCATTTTTTAATGTAATATAGGCAATGTATTCCTCAAGGGCAACAGGCACTTTATTTGTAGATGATACAATGAAATATAAAGTTGTTTGCTAGCAGCAACCTCTTCATTAGTTACAGATCTTTTAATGAGGAATTATTTAGATGACCTTTACTTCTGAAGAGATTGTGCATATTTACTGATACTGGTGGATTGTAGAAGTTTGAGTAGACTTTTATGATGAAAATGATCTCAGTTGGGCAGTTTTGTCATTACTGGTGCATGCATTTTGTTTCATTGTTTACTGGAAAAATGTTCAAAACAATAAATTTAAAACACCCTCTAACAACTGTACTGTATTATACAAGGAATATAATTTAATGCAATCAGGTAGGTGCATCACAGAACACATGTATGTTTTGTTTGCAAGGGGCCTATCATTTGAAAATAGCCTAAAGTTAATCTTTATCTGCCACTAGCGAAATGTATTTTCTTTGGATGTGGGTTTCAATGCTGTTTCAATGAATGTGAGTTTCAAGGGCAGAGAATTTTTAATGCTAAGTCTGTTTTCATTGTGAGACTGCATTGCTTTGTTTAGCAGATGTCTTGGTGTTTGTGCTGTAAAATACAAAATAAAACTTTCAAATGAAGTCCAAATCACCATAGAAGTAAAGCAGTATGCACATTAGTGTTTATGGTAAATGGGGTGAAATAGCAAAGTAATGGTTCATTGGAATGGCTGCAGGGGGAGGCTCCATTCAACCATGATTTTGTGAGGGGGAAGGGCGGCAAACTCAAAGACATCCCTGACTGAACTATACCTCTCAGTTGTCCAGATTTTCACAGAATTATTAGATTTTTGTTTTTTATTTTTGGTTTGTTCCTCATAAAATTTGTGGTTTTCTGGCAAATCATTTAGGAATTATGTCACTAAATAATGACAGACACTGAGTTTCAGACTTCATAACTTTCAGAAAAATGGATGCTAAAGCAAACCTGTTATTCTATCACCTGAATCAGTTTATACAAGAGCAATTTTTAGTACTGTTTATATGTTCCCCCAATATATTTGGCATTGTCTAGATTTCCTGCATTAACAGGTTGAGAGGTATGTGCAAATAAATTGTTTTATAGAATTAGGCATATCCAAACCTCTCAACAGTCCCCGATTTTGGCTCAAGATGTTGCTCTTCCTCTAACAATCCCTCCACAAAATGGCAATTTTGGAAGAAAACGTGGAGGGTTTACAATTAATAAATACCTGTAATAATAATAGATTACTTTTATTTCAGAAATGCATGTAGATTCTTTTATTTTTAACTAATAGAACTACTGTCACACAAACGTTGCCAAATTTGCCACAGGAGCTCCTTTTTGCACCCACCATTGCATAAATCTTAAACAACTTGATTGGCTGGAATTACAAAATCAACTGTTACTACAGCAACTTAGCATTACCCACAAAATCTTCTATCACCCCATGAATACTACCATACTCTGCACTCTTATTAGCCCTTATAAAAACCTCTTTTCCTTGCATTCAGCCACCAAGCTCCTAGCGGCCTCCCATAAATCTCACAACAAACCTGGGGGACTGTTTGTTCTCCAACTCTATTGTTCCTAATTGGAACAAGCTTCCAAGTGAACTTACAGCACTAGCCTCCACACCCATTTTCAAGAAGCATCTAAAAACCTTCCTTAATTCCCAATGGCTCTGCCCTTGTACTAACACTGACTGACACTTTTATTGCCTCCTGTCTCACACCTGTTCTTTTGACTATACTCCTGCTATTTCTGCTGTTCTACAGTGACAAAAAAAAAATTCTAAAATAATTAGTGTTAGTCCCCTTATGTAATTGACTTAACAAATTCTGTCTTGTGTATATCAATGATACATATGTTTCTCTCTCATTTTAGCAATATCTTTGTTTAGCATTTTTCCCCTGATGTATTTTTGTTGGCTGCTCTACTAGCATTGTTTTTTACTACTTTTTTTTTTTTTTTTACTAATTTTACTATTCCGTTAGTGGAGCTTTTCTCCCCGGGCCTCTACTGAAAATGGACATGCATCCAGCTAGACTAGCCCTGTGAACAAATGTAAAATAAAATAAAATAAATTGTCAGCTGCTCAAGTTAGCAGTACTAATATTAAAAAAGTGTCCCTTCTTTGACAGGTTCCCAGCTGTATTGTGTGGCTATTTTATATTTTTGCATCACATTTTGGTCCATTTTTCATAAAATTGTGTTTTTTGGCAAATTAGTGGCAAATCATTAAAGACTGAAGTTAGAAAATAATGTCAGATATTAGAGTTTCAGATTTCATACCCTTCAGAAAATTCATACTAATGCAAAACCTACTATTATGCAACGACCCCCCATTAATATTCCAAAACCGATTGGTCAGCGTGCACGTTGTAAATCAGAGTTATAGTGATGGAAAAAGGTCTGGTCGCCTGGACTTTTTCCATTAGTATAACTTATTTTTACAGCAATGGAGAACGCAAGATCTCCGTTGCTTTTTACACACTGTCTCGCTATGTTAAACAAGTTTAACATAGCAAGACAGCTTTAAAAAAAGTAACGGAGATCTTCCTATCTCCGTTGCTTTTTTTAAAGGTGTCTCGCTATGTTAAATGGGTTTAACATAGCGAGCCAGCTTTAAAAAACCAACGGAGATTCTCAGTTACTTTTTTTAAAGCTGTCTCGCTATGTTAAACTCCTTTAACATAGTGAGACAGTGTGTAAAAAGCAACGGAGATCTTGCTTTCTCCATTGCTTTTTTCAAAACTGTCTTGCTATGTTAAATGGGTTTAACATAGTGAGACAGCTTTAAAAAAAGCAACGGAGATTCTTTGTTGCTTTTTTTAAAGCTGTTTTGCTATGTTAAACTCCTTTAACATAGCGAGACAGTTTGTAGAAAGCAACGGAGATCTTGCTTTCTGCGTTGCTTCTGCCCACAGCTCTGATGTACTGCATAAGCATATGCATGCGCAGTATATCAGAACTGCAGCAGAATACCAGACAGCTGTAGAAGGGCAGCAAGGAGGCATTATACAATGCCATTATTTAAGAAAAGTATTTTTTTTTCTTAAATAATGTCATTGTATAATAGCAATAACCCACTTCTGGGTGTGGGTAATGCTGGATTTACCTATGGCCATCTTTGTTTGGCCACTCGGGCTTCGCCCTCATGACCAAACCACACCAACCATGGGTAAATCCAGCATTACCCACACCCAGGTGTGGGTTATTGCTATATTCTATTATCTTTCTATGTTTATAATAGCAATATTTAAAAATTGTCCTTATTTTTGGGCCTTTGTCCTACTTCTATGTATGGCTTTGTCCAGATTTCTTGCTCTGAGTTTGAGCGATATGACAAATGTGTCAGGGCCATCACAGTCAGCCAGAGACATTTCAAAGTGTTACATAGTTGTTGCACCCCACTCCCCCATGTAGTGACTCTGGATGTGTCCAAGCAAGGCAAGGAGTAGTTATGCAGTGTAAATGTGCAGCGTATCCCCCCATCCAAGGTAGACACAAGTACTACAGTGACTTTTCATCTGCCCTTGATGTTGCAGAATGTTCTGGTTTCTGTCACATTTTTATACTGTTAATTTATGCTTATTATTATTCAGAAAGTGCCTGTTGCTCTGTGTTTAAGTAGCAATGCTTTAATGACCATAAGGTAAGCTTGTCTGAGATTGTAAGATACAAGTAAGCTTTAATAAGCATACTGTTAAAGAATTGCCAACACTGAATGCCTTTCTGTTGTTGCCATGCAGAGAATACTTACGTAACTAGATAACGTATAAGCCTTGGGTATTGAAATGCATATGACAGTATTTGTAATAAAGGACATGATTACATTATTTTAAGAAGCTCATTGCATTTGTTGGAGACTTGCAATCATATTTGCAGGCTTTATTTGTACACTAAACAGAATGCCAATCTATCATGTGTGGTCCATAACCTGTGCAGTAATCTTTTAAGCAATGTATCTTGAGCTTGTTTCTTGTTTGCTTTTCACTTTTTACTTTGATCATGTTTTCCCTCTGAAACAAGTAGATAGTTGTTGTCAGGCAGCAGGTCTTTTTTGGATAAGAAACATTTTTACAAGTGGGGGTATCACAGAGATTGCTACTTTCAGCATGTTACTTGGTACTTTAATAAAGCTGAATATAAATTATAATTAGAACTGCAGTGCAAGGAGAAGTGGTTTGAGTTGAGTGCTGTTTGTTTTTCTTATACTTGATTTTGACTGGCATTCCAGTAATGTATTTAAAAAGTAATTTATGTTTTCATGCCTCACAACCTTTTTGTTTCCATCTAGATATTAAGTAAGCTGTCATGCAGCCAATGCATTGAAATATTTTTTTTCTTCTAGACTTCATTTTGTCTTGATTGGACTCTCATAATGACTGTTTGGCACCCAGGGCAGCGTATTTAATTAAAGTTACAGTTTTTGTGGTTTTGAGCATAGCTCCTCCCATTTCTAGTTGGCCACACCCCTTCCCATTGACCGCACTCATTCAGCTGTCTCCTGCAGCCCCCTTTGATTTGAGGTCACCAGCCACCACTGCAGAGAGTACACTAGATGAAAACCAAAACATGGGAGAGACCTTGATAAACCTCCCATAACCAATACTAAATAATGAATGGAAATGCTTAACTTTCTTATGTGATTTAATAAATTTCTATTTTTTACAATATTCTGTACCTTTTGTTGCCTTGATCTTGCTTTGGCTGACTGGCCCTCTGTGTTCTTTTTGGTTCGTTAGGGGTACACTAGCTGGCTATAATATGATACAGAGTTCTCTTTACAGTGAAAAAAATATGGCGGAGTGCAAGGTTGTTGTCTTGCTTACATGTCTGGAGATGAAATGGCTTTGTATAAATACAGACATACCCCCTGCTAGTAAAATTTTCTGTGTAGTGTCTGAAAGAATGGTAGGCATTGAAACCCTGCACTGTAGGGGTGCTTTCACTGTTCTAAAACCAATTTTAGTAACTATTCAGACATTTATCTTTTCAAGAGATAGAAATTAATGTAAGTAGTGCAACTTCTTATTTAGGCTTCTAGGATTGCTCAGTGCTACCTTTATATAGTTATGATTTTGATTGGTTATGTAGGCAATTTAGGGAGATAGAGGTTACATAAAAAAGGCACTACTGGGGAGAAAAAAGTCTTTGCCAATATGGGAAAGCCATAAGGAGGGAGGTGCTGGCTATTCCTAGCAAATCAGTGAGGCTTGCCGATAATGTCCTTTAAGATTGATTTATAGGCTGGATCCCCATAGAATGACACCAGTAGCTAAGATAGTAATTGAAGTCCATTATCTTTTGTTTGTATTGTGGCATCGCTCATGGTGATGGTAAGATACTACTCAGTATTAGTGTCACACCGATTTTAGATACATATTCTGACAGCCGTATCATGTTCTTCTTTATATAATCCAAGGAAGTATGTCTCAAGTCATTCACTCCTATGTGCATAATGATCATGTCATATGTATGCTTAGGGTGAAGGGACTTGAGGCCCTCTAGTGACACTATGAATCCTATAGCAGTTCTAGACCAGCTAGCCATCACTCTGTCCTTGCTCAGTCAAGTGAGTAGTGTACCTGTATGTCTGACTATGGAGTCAGCTATGACTAAGATGTTACCAGATGTACCATCTCAGCCTGGTTGCCATAAGGGCTTTGGCCGGCCAGTCGTGTCACCCATTTTATTAATTGTGTTTTCTGTACTGTATGTGTATGTTGTTTGCATGCTATTGTGACACTGATTGCCCTGTGTACCAAACCTTGTATTAGGAGACCTTTGTGGTTTAGGCATGGACTTTTTAAGTACATCAGCTTAAGAAAGCTTATTTGTTTGTCTGTCTAGGACATGGTGGGCACGATTGTGTGAGGTGTTGTAATTGACAACATGCTGTTTACTGTCTACACTTCCTGAAGAGCAGTTGGCCCGGAAGCCTAGTAAATACTTATACCTCTTATATATGGAATTGTTTATAGGAAGAATCAAGCAATTATCAGAGGGCATGAGGCTGCTCCTGAATTGCCTCAGTGTTCCTATTGCTATCAGGCTGGTAGGAAACTATGATATAAACTGTGATTTCATGATATTTAGTGCCTGGTAAAATAGGGGTTACTAATGAGTATTAAAGAAATGAATTTGTTGGAGTAGTGTACATATTAGAACATTAGGATTAACAATGCGTCAAAGCACCAGAGCTATACAAACAGTATCAATAACTAACACTAGGATGAACAATGAGTCAAAGCACTAAAGCCACACAAACAGTATCAATAACTAACACTAGGATGAACAATGAATCAAAGCACCAGAGCTAGACAAACAGTATCAATAACTAATACTAGGATGAACAATGAGTCAAAGCACCAGATCTACACAAACAGTATCAATAACTAACACTAGGATGAACAATGAGTACAGCACCAGAGCTACACAAACACTATCAATAACTAACACTAGGATGAACAATGGGTCAAAGCACCAGAGCTACACAAACACTATCAATAACTAACACTAGGATGAACAATGAGCCAAAGTACCAGAGCTACAAAAACATTATCAATAACTAACAATAGGGTGAACAATGAGTCAAAGCAACAGAGCTTCACAGACACTATCAATAACTAACACTAGGGTGAACAATGAGTCAAAGCACCAGAGCTATACAAACACTATCAATAACTAACACTAGGATGAACAATGAGTCAAAGCACCAGAGCTATACAAACAGTATCAATAACTAACACTAGGAAGAACAATGAGTAAAAGCACCAAAGCTACACAAACACTATCAATAACTAACACTAGGATGAACAATGAGTCAAAGCATCAGAGCTACACAAAAACTATCAATAACTAACACTAGGATGAACAATGAGTCAAAGCACCAGAGCTATACAAACAGTATCAATAACTAACACTAGGATGAACAATGAGTAAAAGCACCAAAGCTACACAAACACTATCAATAACTAACACTAGGATGAACAATGTGTCAAAGCATCAGAGCTACACAAAAACTATCAGTAACTAACACTAGGATGAACAATGAGTCAAAGCACCAGAGCTACACAAACACTATCAATAACTAATACTAGGATGAACAATGAGTCATAGCACCAGAGCTATACAAACAGTATCAATAACTAACACTAGGATGAACAATGAGTCAAAGCACCAGAGCTACACTAACAGTATCAATAACTAACACTAGGGTGAACAATGAGTCAAAACACAAGAGCTATAAAAACGCTATCAATAACTAACACTAGGATGAACAATGAGTCAAAGCACCAGAGTTATACAAACACTATCAATAACTAACTCTAGGATGAACAATGAGTCAAAACACCAGAGCTATACAAACACTATTAATAACTAACACTGGGATGAACAATGAGTCAAAGCACCAGAGCTATACAAACACTATTAATAACTAACACTGGGATGAACAATGAGTCAAAGCACCAGAGCTATACAAACAGTATTAATAACAAACACTAGGATGAACAATGAGTCAAAGCACCAGAGCTATACAAACACTATCAATAACTAAAGAACACAGACCAAAAGGGGAAGCTCCACAAGAATATCCAAGGTGGTAGGCTCGAGCAGTGCAGTATTGCATCCAATCCAGGCAAGAAAAATTAATTAACCAAGTCCATGAAACTTCTCCAGTAGTAAAAACACTTTATTACACACGAAATAAACAAGGCAAGCAGTGAGAAGATGCAAGTAGCGTTAAACACTAAAACTGCTAAGGCTAGCGTTTTTCGTTCGGTACTCTGACCGAACTTCCTCAGACAAAGTTCAAATAATGTAAAACGATTCGGTATACGTGTCCAAATCCTTAAGCACACCTCCTCATTTAATTACGTCAGTTCCTGCGGAAGTAAATAGATAAATATATTCACCCCATGAACTGCGTATAATGTTCATTAAACCAAAAATAATAATAAAATAGAATGTAAAACACAAATTAAAATACAATATAAAATACATGGGGATTTGAATTCACATACTGAACCATTACGCGTCCCTAGTAGTTTTAACCCACCCTTGAATAGTTCACTGGTCTTATTCGAACAACTATGTGAGTTAGAATTCAGGGAAATAGTTGCTCGAGCACATCATAATGACCAGTCCAACATATCTAAGGATGATAAAAATTTACTAACTTTGTTTAGGAATTTACCGGTGAGAATTATGAAACCGGACAAGGGTGGGGGATTAGCTATTGTTTATAATGTGGACTATGTGAAGATCATGTATAAGTTACTTGAAAAGGATACTTACGAGATAGTAAGCAAGAATCAAGTTAACCAAGCATACCATCAGGTTAAGTTAAATTTAGGTGACCTCTTTATTGATGGTCTTACCAATAGTGAGCAAAATCAGTACTTAAATATGTTAGCTCCTCGGATCCCAAAAATTTTTGGGATCCCAAAACTCATAAAGATCTGAATAACCCCTTTAGGACACTTGTCGACCACGGCAATCAGTTACTTTATCCAGCTGCAAAATTTGTCGATTTAATTCTTAAGGAATATGTGACAAAGGAGACCCAAATATTAAAAGACTCATGGTCATTCCTTGACTGTCTGCAAGGAATAGGGTTTGATTGTTCACTTAACTTTTGACAGTAGATGTATCGACCTCTACTCTAGTATCCCCAAGACCTAGGTATCCAGTGGGTGGTTGAATACATTGGTAAGGGGCTAGTAGTGACCAATGCAACCTTGTTGAACAACTCTTGGATATAATTTTGAAGAACAATTATGTAGCCTTTGAGGACAAATTGTACCTACAGAAGATCGAGTGGCTATGGGGTCACCAGTGGGCAAGTTTTGCTAACTTGGTAATGGCCCACTGGGAGACCTCATATGTACTGAATAGTGTATGGAAGCCACGCATACATTTATATAAGAGATACCTGGATGACATTTTTATTCTATTTAGTGGTGATGAGGTTGCAGCAAAGGAACTAGTTGATTTTTTCAACTCTACAACAGGGTTCCTTAGATTTACTATGAATTTTCAAACAAATAACATTTGTTTCCTGGATGTCGCACTTAGCAAACAGCAGGCTGTTATACATCTAAAATCTACAGGAAAAACACATTCTCTAACACATATCTACATTTTTCAAGTTCCCACCCCAAACACCAGAAAAAATCAGTGGTCAAAGGCCAACTAGTAAGGGTGGCCAGAATGACTAGCTTGGAAGAAGACTTTGTTAATGAATGTGAGAATGTTTATCGAATGTTTCAACATAGGGCATACCCCGCTCATTCCTGGAGGCCATCTTTAAAGAAGTTATTGATAAGAGAACGAGGGGTCTATAAACCAATACTACAACCGAAAACCTTACCCACCATTCTAGTTGACCACCCACTATCAATAACTAACACTAGGATGAACAATGAGTCAAAGCACCAGAGCTAAACAAACACTATCAATAACTAACACTAGCATGAACAATGAGTCAAAGCACCAGAGCTATACAAACAGTATCAATAACTAACACTAGGATGAACAGTGAGTCAGAGCACTGGAGCTACACCAGCAGTATCAATAACTAACACTAGCATGAACAATGAGTCAAAGCACCAGAGCTACACAAACACTATCAATAACTAACACTAGGATGAACAATGAGTCAAAGCACCAGAGTTATACAAACACTATCAATAACTAACACTAGGATGAACAATGAGTCAAAGCACCAGAGCTACACAAACAGTATCAATAACTAACACTAGGATGAACAATGAGTCAAAGCACCAGAGCTACACAAACACTATCAATAACTAACACTAGGATGAACAATGAGTCAAAGCACCAGAGCTATACAAACAGTATCAATAACTAACACTAGGATGAACAATGAGTCAAAGCACCAGAGTTATACAAACACTATCAATAACACTAGGATGAACAATGAGTCAAAGCACCAGAGCTACACAAACAGTATCAGTAACTAACACTAGGATGAACAATGAGTCAAAGCACCAGAGTTATACAAACACTGTCAATAACACTAGGATGAACAATGAGTCAAAGCACCAGAGCTACACAAACAGTATCAATAACTAACATTAGGATGAACAATGAGTCAAAGCACCAGAGCTATACAAACAGTATCAATAACTAACACTAGGATGAACAATGAGTCAAAGCACCAGAGCTACACAAACACTATCAATAACTAACACTAGGATGAACAATGAATCAAAGCACCAGAGCTACACAAACACTATCAATAACTAACACTAGGATGAACAATCAGTCAAAGCACCAGAGCTACACAAACACTATCAATAACTAACACTAGGATGAACAATGAGTCAAAGCACCAGAGCTACACAAACTCTATCAATAACTAACACTAGGGTGAACAATGAGTCAAAGCACCAGAGCTATACAAACAGTATCAATAGCTAAAGGATGCAAAAATCTGCAAAAGTGTAACAACAACTAACAGATACTTGAGGCAGAGACTACCAACTTGGCTCAGTGCAATAATAACTTTGTAGTACTAGTGATTTGGCTCGGGTACCACAATAGCTTAGTACAATATGTTTTGGTTTGGGTACCACCATAACATATTATAGTAACTAAACAGTCAGCAGTCTACAGCTATGACTGGACTCAGAATACCTGCAGTACACAGCAAATGATGAGTGCAAAACACAGTAAAAGCAACTGCAGTAGGTTTTGGTTTGTTGAAGACAGTGACTATAAAATGGCTTGAATGTCACTATTGCAGTTTTACTACAGATGTATAGATCTTAGCAATGATTAGACTTAGACTCAGAATGCACATAGCTGGCAAAAATAATGACAGAGTAAATTAACAATATGAGTACAAGAGGGAACTCAACTCTGAGTGACATGGCTTCTTCAAATTTTCTTAGTTTCACACAACTGTGAGTTTTCACCCTCAAATGTGCTAAACTGTGCTCGGTCATCCATAGGAGTCTACAAGAGAGTGTAGAAGTGCCTAAATGGAACCTGTCCTCTTATTAGCGTATCTAATAAGTATCAGAGGAGACACCATAGTTACACTCAAGCAGAGTAGACAATGATGTGTTACAGACACCATGCATTTAAAGAACAATCAGAGCACACATGGCAATCAAACAACACACTGCCATTCCAACTCATAGCAAATTCTGATCAGTTGTGGTATCCTTGTATAGTTGTATCCTAGCAGAGAATGATGATGTCTGCAGACACTTTGAGTTTGAAGATCAAACCAGAACCCACAGGCAAATCAAACTTCACATAGCCTTTGCAACCAGCAGCAAATTTCACCAAGAACAATAACAGTGCTCCTTACTCTTACCAGCAGATATCTTGCTAAACCAGTTCTAAATGCAGAAATTCATTGCAACACAAAGAATACAGAAGAGTATTTAACCTAACACACTCTAATTTAAGGGCAAAACCAGAAACTTTTACTTTCCAGATGTAGTGGGGTTTGATTTTGAGGTCATATTAGGTATACTGAAGCATTCTTGTATAGTTGTAACCCTGCAGGAAAGCATTTCATTTCCTGTTTTCAACCAGTTTAAATTCAGAATTATTTGCTTTTGATAGTGTTTAATTTCACCCTTTATTTTTGATGTTTTTGCATCAGTATTTGTAATGGTCAAAATTAACATATATAAACACATATACATATACACACACGTGCTTAGACACACACACACATGCACACACTTATATATATATATATATATATATATATATATATATATATATATATATATATACATATGGATACATGGATCTGCTTCGACTTACTGAATTTCCTCTTTATTGAACTTCATAATGATGAGACAAAGTTGCTGAAGATAGTTTCACAAACACCCAGATCACTGTAATATAACTCTGGGAAACAACCCACTTGTCCAGCAACACTTCAACAACAAACTGAAGCAAATCAAACTCACCCAAGTGGGGGGGCTAAGCCTCCCATACACCCCCAACCCCTAACTATATATACCAGCTCCGAGATCACACCATAGTGGAGAAAAGGGTAAAGTTCACCATGATGGCCAAGTGGTTCATTTTCATTTCCTGGAGTTATTTTATGGTGATCCGGGTATTCATGAAACTACATCTATGGCAACTTCATCTCGCCATTATGAATTTCGATGAAGTTTCATTTGGTAAGTAGAAGTAGATCCATATATATATATATATATATATATATATATATATATATATATATATATATAGTGAATGTATAAAGTTTACACACCCCTATTAAAATCTCAGGTTTCTGTGATATAAAAAATGAGACCACAATAAATCATTTCAAAACTTTTCCCACCTTTAATGTGATCTATAACCTATACAATTCAATTGAAACAAACAAATCTGCTAGGGGGGAAAATATAAAAAAATAAAAAACATACAATAAGCTGGTTGCATAAGTGTGCACACCCTTAAACTAATACTTTGTTGAAGCACCTTTAGATTTAATTACAGAATTCAGTCTTCTTGGCTAGGAGTCTATCAGCATGGCACATCTTGATTTGGCAATATTTGCCCACTCTTCCTTGTAAAAGTGCACCAAACCTGTCATATTGCAAGGGCATCTCTTGTGCACAGCCCTCTTCAGATCACCCCATAGCTTTTCTGTTGGATTTAGGTCTGGGACATTCCAAAACTTTAATTTTCTTCTGGTGAAGCCATTATTTTGTTGATTTGAATGTATGCTTGGGGTCATTGTCATGTTGAAAGGTGAAAGTCCTCTTCATCTTCAACTTTCTAGCAGAAGCCTGAGTGTTTTGGGCCAAAAGTGACTGGTATTTGGAACTGTTCAAAATCCTCGCCACCTTGACAAAAGCTCCAGTTCTGGCTGAAGAAAAGCAGCCCCAAAGCATGATACTGCCACCACCATGCTTCACTGTGGGGAAGATGTTCTTTTGGTGATTTGAAGTGTTTTTGTGCCAAATATACCATTTGGAATTGTGGCCAAAAAGTTCAACCTTGGTCTCATCAGACCATAACACATTTTCTCACATGCTTTTGGGAGACTTGATGTATTGTTTTGCAAATTTTAGCTGGGCCTGGATGTTTTTCTGTGTAAGAAAAGGCTTTCATCTTGCAACCCTACCCCATAGTCCAGACATTTGGAGAATATGGGAGATTGTCGTCACATGTAGTACACAACCAGTACTTGCCAGAAATTCCTGAAGCTCCTTCAGTGTTGCTGTAGGTCTCTTGGAAGTCTCCCTAACCAGTTTTCATCTTGTCTTGTCATCAATTTTGGAGGAACGTCCAGTTCTTTGCAACGTCACTGTTGTCCCATATTTTCTCCACTTTTTGATGACTGTCTTCACTGTGTTCCATGGTATATACAATGCTGTGGAAATTTTTTTGTACCCTTCTCCTGACTGATACCTTTCAACAATGAGATCCCTTTGATGCTTTGTAAGCTCTATGTGAACCATGGCTTTTGTGTAGAAGGCAACTGAGTAAATGTCAGGAAAATCCTACTAGGACAGCTGAACTTTATTTGGGGTTAATCAGAGTCTCTTTAATTGATGGCAGGTGTGTACTCAAGAAGACTGAATGCTGTAATTAACTGAAAAGGTGCTTCAACAAAGTATTAGTTTAAGGGTGGGGACACAACAAAGTATGAGTTTAAGGGTGTGCACACTTATGCAACCAGCGTATTGTATGTTTTTAATTTTTTATATTTTCCCTTAACAGATTTGTTTATTTTTCAATTGAATTGTACATGTTATAGGTCACATTAAAGATGGGAAAAGTTTTGAAATGATTTATTGTGGTCTCATTTTTTTAATATCACAAAACCCAGGCATTTTAACCAGGGTGTGTAAACTTTTTATATCCACTGTATATATAGATAGATATATATATAAATAACTTAAAGCAGACAATATAGCAAACATTAGTTTTAGTTGCTTTTAACAAGCAACTAAGAGACAGGAATTGGAGAGTATATCAATAAATGATTGCCTTAATTCAGTTCCCAATATGAGCACTTTCATCTTTATTACAAGATTTCTTCAGATCTAATGTTTTTCTGCTACATACACACCCTTTAAATATGTTGTTTAACAAAGGACTGCTGCATAATTGGGGCAGAAGGTTACATATGGAGAGACAGCTGAATAATAGAATGGAGTAAAATTACAAAAATGTCCAATGGGAGATGATATGCAAAAGGGGGAAAATAGCTGGAAACTAGTCACTGAAGGAAAAAATTCCACCATCTGGACATTATCATGATTGTGTTTAAAGTGACAGAAATGGCCAATGGGAGATGATATATAAACAGGGGGCCTAAATGGGTCACTGAGAGGAAAGATTAAGCCAATGGAACAGGATGATCACAGTGAACACAAAGCAAATAAAATAGTTGATTTACAAATCAGTCCAGAAGAAAATGAACATTGAGAGTCTCCTAACAGTTCCCAACAGTACTGCAGCCAGTACCAAAACACAGGGAATGAAACAGTAAGCCAAAAAGTGTCGGGACTTGAGTTTCACGTAAAAAAAAAAAAAAAGACACCAACACACAGCTTTTGCATAAGTTTCATAAAGTGAGTGGTGAAAAAAGATTCATAGCAGACTATGAAGTATATCGCTAAAAACCAACATAAATTACAAGAAAACAAATAGAATGTATAAATGTCAGTTACTACTAAATCTTATTCAGTTTGGCATTATTACAGAAAGCAATTATGAAACATAAAATGCTTTTTCATCTCTAAAGTAGAGACTACTTGCTCAAGCAGAAGTTGAAGACTTTTTTTGGTGGAGCTGAAGAAAAGGTATGGTAAAGTCTGCAGCCAGGACCCTGAATTTGCAGCTTGTTGAGGGAGGGACTATATAGGTTTCAATGTGAAATCCTATTAGACTGAGATAATTTTAAAGACTATGAACCTGATTTATAGTACTATGGATATTGTATACATTCTTTGCAAGCTATGTAGAAAACTGAATGGGCTACCTGTTCATTTTATTCTGTACATAAAGATGTTTATATATACATATACATATACATACTATATTATAGCATCCAATGATTTGTTAAGACTTACACTTCTGGTATATGCAGTGGCATTTTGCAGAGAGACTGCCAATGTACTACACCTCACTAGATCTCTGTTGCAAAGTACATGAGCTGCTTCATTTATCATGTTGTATTGAGGTTAATTCCCTGCCATGTTTTTTTTCTTCCTGCAGCCATGTACGACTTACTAAACCCCACTGTAATTGGTGTCTCCAGAATTGTGTCTTATATTAAAAAAGTGAGAAAGACACAAAGTCCTACTCAGTGGGTTCTGAAAGATGTGCCACACAATAGAATTCGGACAAACTAGAGAGAACTAAAATTCTTTCTTTTCAACTCTCAGGGGAAGCACTAAAAACCTTCATGGATATGTTTGGGAATGGATTATGCTGATTAATAAAAACTTTAAAAAATAGCTTTTAGTAAGGGGAGGTGGTAAAATCTGAGAGGCAAGCTGCCATAAAATTGAACAGGTAGAATTTTAGTGCTGACAATCCAATAAATCCAATCAAATGCATAACTTAAAACATATCTTGAAGTTGTGGTTATAGCCTGTTAATGATAGTAAAATGAAAATGCTAGATATTTTAGCAGTGGCAGATTTGAAAAACATTACACAGTAGCATAAGAAAAGGGTGGGACTATTGCAAAATGATTACACTCACTCTGATCATTTAGTAACTTTAGAAGAGTACTTATTAGTTAATGACACTGTTTAAAACTGAACTGTTTGCTTTTATTTTGAAAGTTGTAACAAGAAATGTGCCACAAGTGGCATGTAGACAGTTAACTTGTTTCACATGAGGAGTAGGAAGATCACATATCCAGATTTTGTTCTACTAGTATGCAAGAGAATATCTGTAGAACAAATGTGAAAACTGAAATGCATCCTACAAATGATTTTTTTCCTATGGAATATGATGAAAATGATTATTGAACCAACATTATGCCATTGTATGCAACT
Source organism: Protopterus annectens (assembly GCF_019279795.1). Taxonomy (NCBI): domain Eukaryota; kingdom Metazoa; phylum Chordata; order Ceratodontiformes; family Protopteridae; genus Protopterus; species Protopterus annectens. The sequence goes on from NC_056739.1 coordinate 1,373,122,055, forward strand.
ATAGAAAAGAGTTCTATATTTTTAGAAGGGAGAAAAGTTCAAGCTAATTTCAGGAACCATTATTACCTTTGTCAGAGGTCCCTTGATATATCAGGTTAGTAACAAACTAAAGGTTGAGGTAATATTAATTCCCAGTGATAGAAAGGAATATCCATTCATGCATGTAGAAATTTGTACAGCTCTAGGAAAACATTTGCATCCTGTACCTGTAGCTCTGGCTTGCCTCATGATGTTACTATAGGACGTTTTCTTATTTGTAAAGCACTATGAAAACTGTGGGAGGAGGGAGCACCCAGAGCACAGTGTGGTGGTGGCTGATATGCCTAATAAGAAACAGGTAAAACAACAGCTTCATATGACCATTCAGTATAAGAATGGGGGAGAGGGCAGTGATTTATAATCCAAACAAGATGAAGGGAGTTAGCATAGAAGCTATAAACAGGACAAGAAGTTGGTTGTGGTTAGACTGTAGGAAGGATCCTGTGTCTCTTCCAAAAAACTGCCTTATTGATGGAACAATGGAATCACAATACTGTAAGAGAAGTTAATGTAGGAGTCACAACAAGACATATTTCTGAATAGAGAATTACAAGTGTTAGCACACTAACAAAGGGACAACAATGGAAACAGAAGAGCACTTCTACAAGAACAGCCAGTGCAAAGAAATGGTAAAAAGTATTAAAAATGAGCTAGGTAAAAAAATGCAGACTTCTAGACCCCGTTATGTCCAAGAGGATCAGAAAGCTAAAACATAAAGGGAATTCTAAAATGGTTGGTTCAGACAGTGAAAAAGTTAGCGTATTTTTGTCTAGAACCACCCTTTGTATTTTGGGAAGATGAAACTATACCTCCCACCACAAGATAACCTAGTGAAGGAAATAACCATAATGTAGTGGCCACATAAACTTTAAAAGCACAATGAGAAATGATAACTAAGACAAGGAAGAATATAAGTAAGGTTATAGGAGTAGCTAGAGAATACAATTTTTCAGTTGCTGTTTACCCCTGTTTTCAGTTAAGATATGACCTATTACATAGCGTAAATAAAGACAGGGAGGGAATTCTACATTAGTAATTGGTGCCAAAGCCTGTAAAGCACCAGTAATTAAGTTAGCCCACAATCACATGTTAGGAGGTCACCTTGGGATGGACAAGACTAAGGCAAAAGCATTTGCCAGATTTTATTGTCTGGGTATTATGAAAGAAATAGAAAATGTCCATGCTTCTGTTTGACACTGTCAGAAAAATGCACCCCATTCTAGATTTAAGAGCCCTTTGATTCTCATACTTATTATAAAGGTGATATTTGAGTGAATTGTTATGGACATGGTAGCACCAGTATAAAATTTGACAATAGTTATCAGTACATGTAAGTAATAATGAACTATGCTACAAAATTTCCAGAAGCTGTACATTAACACAAGACTAATGGTAAGGTAATTGCAGAAAACTGGTACAGTTATTCTCTAGAGTATGTCTCCCTAAGAAGATAGTTAATGACCCAGGTACACCTTTTATATAATGGGTGTAGCATCAGTTTTATCAACTGTTTTATAAACAATTAAAAATGCCAGTATACCACCCCTATATTGCTGGTTTAGTAGAGATGTTAAAAAAACACACACTGAAAGAGAGACGAGAGAATGTCTATATGAAGTCCAGTTAGACAAATCCTTGTCAAAGGTATAAAAGAAGGAACATGGATATTTTTATTAAAGGATTGAAGAGTACTCTCTTGCATATTGTGAGAACTAAACTAACAGAATATAATGCAGAGACTGCACTTGAAGTGAAGTTTAGACTTGACCTTATGGAGTATCAGAGTCACAGGAACAATTAGTAAATGAATAAGTTAAAAAGATTTTTAAACTAGGAGTGATAAAAAATTCTTAAAATTCTTAAAGTGAATGGAGAAGCCTGTAGTGCTAATTGCTAAACCTGTTGGAAATATTAGATTTTCTAATCAGTTTAGGAAACTGAGTAGAATTTCAAAGTACAATAGTTATCCTATTCCCAGAACTGATGAGCAGATGGAGAGCCTAGGAGAGGGCAAGTACATAAAATTAGATGCCAAATGGGCATTTGAAGATGCTGCTTCCCCCTGTGCTAAAGAAAAATTGCCTCTATGACTCCTGAAGGTCTGCTTCAGTAAACAGTGCTACCATATGGCCTATATGGTATTCCAACCACCTTACTGAGAATGATGAATAAAATAAGCCTCACTCCTTACATGCTACTGAATACCTAAATAAGGTGGCCATACATTCAGATGACCAGGAATTTAATTTACTAAAAGTGAAGCTGTTTTAGAATGTATAAGACAGATGTGCTTGACTGTTAATGCTAAAAAGACTTAGGTTCATAGGTTCATAGGTAGGTACTACGCTATCGGCCCTAGGGCCTATACAAGCCTAGCCAAAAAGGTACCCTGGCTTTTGCCACCCAAGAAAAGTATTTTTTCCTGTGCCCCTGTCAAGCAGAACCACAGAGGTAATCCCCAGGGTGAATTTCCTATTTCCCATCCAGTCATCAATATTTTTCTTGAAGAGTGCTAATGAGGAGCTTTGTTTGATATAGATTGGTAGTTTGTTCCAGAGTATGGGAAGTCTCTGGGACATGAATCTATCCCTCCAGCATGTTCTGTTTATTGTGGTGACAAGGTTTAGGTCCCTAGAGCATGTAGCTTGGAGGGATTGGGATTTCTTTAAGTGGAGCATGTCCAACAGCTCTGGGTTTGATAGAGCTGTGTATGTTAGGCAGAGATCGACTCTGAGTAGGCGATATGCGATGGAGTAAGCCTGGAGTTGTTTGAAACAGTCTACATAGGGCATTTGTTTGAGGCCAATAATCTTCTTTGTGAGGTATTTCTGCGGCCTTTCCTGTTGTTGTAGATGTCGTGTGAGGTACATACCAAAAGGGACTTGTAGTCTATAATGGATCTAATGAGTGACAAGTAGAGGGCAACAATAACCTCTTTTTTCCTGGATGAGAAACCTTTTTTGATGAGGTGTGCCACATAGAAGGATTTCCTTACTACTGTGTCAGTGTGATTATCATAGGAGAGACTACTGTCCACCTGTGTCACAAGTTCTCTTATCACACTTTCAGTGTTAAGTAGACCACCACCTAAGTGGTAGCTCATGGGTACAGAGTTTTTACCAAAGGGAATGAAAATGCACTTTTTGGCATTGAGCTTGAGGCCATGGCTTTGACATCAGGCATCTATCTCAATGAGGCCCTTCTGTAGGATGTCCACATAGTTAGGAATTTCAATTATGGCTACTAGTTTGCAGTCATCTATGAACTTCATTAGCCAAAGACTTTCTGTGTTAGCCTGTACTTCAGAAAAGTAGATACCAAACAGGAGAGGACCCAGGACTGAACCCTGTGGTACTTCACTTGTCACTGGTCTGAAGTCGAATTTGGAGTCTGCTACTTTCACAGTGTGGGTTCTGTTAGTGAGCCAGTTGGCAACCCATCTTGTGACATAGGGATTTATACCTAGTTTAGTGAGTTTATCTATAACTCCAGAGTGCGGGATGGTGTCAAAAGCCTTGGTGAGATCTAGATAGGCTATGTGAACCACCTTACCCTTGTCTACGGCTTTGGTGACTGCTTCAAGCAGTCAGTTCAAGCCTGAATCTAATCTATGCTACAGCAAACAAGGCACACCAATTTCAGCAAGAAACAGTTCAGATAAGCAGGCACAATAATCCTTTAACCAGAAAATCGCAGCTCAGAAGGGCAGAATCTAACCTCTTCAACAAGAGTGCAGACCACAAACCTTCTTAATGTAAAATAACTGGCCTGAAACCCAAGTGCTTAAACCAGAACTGATACAATTTTAGAATAACAGACACTGAGTCTTCAATCAGCAATACCCAATTTAGAAGGATGTAAGCTACCTGTCCTTCCACAAAAGTGCAGACCACAAACCTTCTTAATGTAAAACAACTGGTCTGAAGCCCAAGTGCTTAAACCAAAAGGCTTAGAGTAACAGTTACAATTTAATCAGGCTACTACCAATCAGAAATAAACGCAGCAGAATAAATTCAATTGAGTATTTTTAAGAAGATACAAAAGCAAAATAAAGTGGATTTTTTTAGTAAAGTGCAAGGAGAGAGGAAGGAGGAGCAGAAGAAAAAATAAGAACTTAAGTGGGTTGGCCTTCTCAAATGTTCTCTCTGTATTAAGTGGAGAAAACCCAGAGTGGGAGGGGGTATCTCAGATCAAATTTACAGTAGGGGCAGACAACTGCAAGTCCACCAACTATAACAACTCTACAAGAAAAGGGTGGGATGGAGGGGGGAAAACAGTTTCAGGACAGATGAGAAACATAAAACAATGCCAGAAAATATATAAAATAATTCAGTCAGGCAAACAATAATTCAATTAGGCAAAATGAAGAGAACGCAGAACTCTGAAAGGTTAAAATGCCAAGAAATATAGTTATCAGTCAGAGATATCTTTCCAGATTGTTTGAGAATCACACCAGCCAGAACACCAGGAGTTTCCAACAGTATATGCAATAAATTACAAACAGAAACTATTTTTAAATCAGCAAGCCTTGAAGCAATCAGATAACACAAAAGTTGTTAAACCAGTTTTATAAACTCCACCTCAGAAATAGGGGGAAGCATTTTCAGGACAGATGAGAAACATAATTCAATGCCAAAAGTGTAGGCAAGAATTTACAAACATAAACTATTTTTAAATCAGCAAGCCTTAAAGCAATCAGATAACACAAAAGCTGTTAGACCAGTTTTATAAACTCCACCTCAGAAATGGGGGGGGGGGCATTTTCAGGACAGGACAGATGAGAAATATAAAACAATGCCAGAAAATATATAAAATAATTCAGTCAGGCAAAGAATAATTCAGTCAGGAAAAATTAAGACAATGCAGAACTCTAAACGGTTAATATGCCAAGAAATATACTTATCAATCAGCAATATATTTCCAGAATGTTTAAGAATCACACCAGCCAGAACACTAGGAGTTTCCAAAAGTGTAGGCAAGAATTTACAAACAGAAACTATTTTTAAATTAGGAAGCCTTGAAGCAATCAGATATCAGAAAAGCAGTTAGACCAGTTTTATAAACTCCACCTCAGAAATAGGGGGAAGCAGTTTCAGGACAGATGAGAAACATATAACAATGGCAGAAAATATATAAAATAATTCAGTCAGGAAAACAATAATTCAGTCAGGCAAACAATAATTCAATCAGGCAAAATAAAGACAATGCAGAACTCTGAAAGGTTAAAATGCCAAGAAATATACTTATCAATCAGCGATATATTTCCAGAATGTTTAAGAATCACACCAGCCAGAACACTAGGAGTTTCCAAAAGTGTAGGCAAGAATTTACAAACATAAACTATTTTTAAATCAGCAAGCCTTAAAGCAATCAGATATCACAAAAGCTGTTAGACCAGTTTTATAAACTCCACCTCAGAAATTGGGGGGGGGGGGGGACATTTTCAGGACAGGACAGATGAGAAATATAAAACAATGCCAGAAAATATATAAAATGATTCAGTCAGGCAAAGAATAATTCAGTCAGGCAAAATTAAGACAATGCAGAACTCTGAACGGTTAATATACCAAGAAATATACATATCAATCAGCAATATATTTCCAAATTGTTTGAGAATCACCCCAGCCAGAACACCAGGAGTTTCCAACAGTGTATGCAAAAATGTACAAACAGAAACTATTTTTAAATCAGCGAGCCCTGAAGCAATCGGATAACAGACCAGTTTTATAAACTCCACCTCAGAAATAGGGAGGAGGCAGTTTTTGGACAGATGAGAAACAAAACAATGCCAGAAAATATATAAAATCATTCAGTCAGGCAAAGAATAATTCAGTCAGGCAAAATTAAGACAATGCAGAACTCTGAAAGGTTAAAATGCCAAGAAATGTACTTATCAATCAGTGATATATTTCCAGATAGTTTCAGAATCACACCAGCCGGAACACTAGGAGTTTCCAAAAGTGTAAGCAAGAATTTACAAACAGAAACTATTTTTAAATCAGGAAGCATTGAAGCAATCAGATATCAGAAAAGCTGTTAGCCCAGTTTTATAAACTCCACCGCAAAAATAGGGGGAAGCAGTTTCAGGACAGATGAGAAACATATAACAATGGCAGAAAATATATAAAATAATTCAGTCAGGAAAACAATAATTCAGTCAGGCAAAATTAAGACAATGCAGATCTCTGAAAGGTTAAAATGCCAAGAAATATACTTATCAATCAATGATATATTAAAAATATTGTTTGAGAATCGCACCAGCCAGAACTCCAGGAGTTTCCAATAGTGTATGCAAGAACTTACAAACAAAAACTATTTTTAAATCAGCAAGCCTTGAAGCAATCAGATAACAAAAAAGCTGTTAGACCAGTTTTATAAACTCTACATCAGAAATGGGGGGGGGGGCACAGTTTCATGACAATGAGAAATATAAAACAATGCCATAAAATATATAAAATTCAGTGAGGCAAAGAATAATTCAGTCAGGCAAAATTAAGACAATGCAGAACTCTGAAAGGTTATATTGCCAAGAAATATACTTATCATTCGGAGATTTACTTCCAGATTGTTTGAGAATCACACCAGCCAGAACACCAAGAGTTTCCAACAGTATATACTATAATTTACAAACAGAAACTATTTTTAAATCAGCAAGCCTTGAAGGAATTTGATAACACAAAAGCTGTTAGACCAGTTTTATAAACTCCACCTCAGAAATAGGGGGAAGCACTTTCAGGACAGATGAGAAACATAATTCAATGCCAGAAGATATATAAGATAGTTCAGTCAGGCAAACAATAATTCAGTCAGGCAAAATTAAGACAATGCAGAACTCTGAAAGGTTAAAATGCGAAGAAATATACTTATCAATCAGCAATATATTTCCAGATTGTTTGAGAATCACACCAGCCAGAACACCAGGAGTTTCCAACAGTGTATGCAAGAATTTACAAACAGAAACTATTTTTAAATCAGCAAGCCTTGAAGCAATCAGATATCACAAAAGCTGTTAGACCAGTTTTATAAACTCCACCTCAGAAATAGGGGGAAGCAGTTTCTGGACAGATGAGAAACATATAACAATGCCAGAAAATATATAAAATAATTCAGTCAGGAAAACAATAATTCAGTCAGGAAAATTAAGACAATGCAGAACTCTGAAAGGTTAAAATGCCAAGAAATATACTTATCAATCAGCTATATATTTCCAGATTGTTTGAGAATCACACCAGCCAGAACACCAGGAGTTTCCAACAGTGTATGCAAGAATTTACAAACAGAAACTATTTTTAAATCAGCAAGCCTTGAAGCAATTAGATAACACAAAAGCTGTTAGACCAGTTTTATAAACTCCACCTCAGAAATAGGGGGGAAACAGTTTTAGGACAGATTAGAAATATAAAACAATGCCAGAAAATATATAAAATAATTCAGTCAGGCAAGGAATTATTAATTTAGGCAAAATTAAGACAGTGCGTAACTCTGAAAGGTTAAAATGACAAGAAATATACTTATCAATCAGCAATATATTTCCAGATTGTTTGAGAATCACACCAGCCAGAACACTATGAGTTCCCAACAGTGCATGCAAGAATGTACAAACAGAAACTGTTTTCAAATCAGCAAGCCTTGAAGCAATCAGATAACACAAAAGCTGTTAGACCAGTATTATAAACTCCATCTCAGAAATAGGGCGGAAGCAGTTTCAGCACAGATGAGAAACAAAACAATGCCAGAATATATATAAAATTCAGTGAGGCAAAGAATAATTCAATGAGGCAAAATAAAGACAATGCACAACTGTGAAAGGTTAAAATGCCAAGAAATATACTTATCATTTAGCAATATATTTCCAGATTGTTTGAGAATCACACCAACCAGAACACCAGGAGTTTCCAAAAGGGAATGCAAGAATTATCAAACAGAAACTATTTTTAAATAAGCATGCTTTGAAGCAATCAGATAATACAAAACCTGTTAGACCAGTTTTATAAACTCCACCTCAGAAATAAAGGGAAGCAGTTTTAGGACAGATGAGAAACATAAAACAATGCCGGAAAATATATAAAATCATTCAGTCAGGCAAAGAATAATTCAGTTAGGAAAATTAAGACAATGCAGAACTCTGAAAGGTTAAAATGCCAAGAAATATACTTATCAATCAGCTATATATTTCCAGATTGTTTGAGAATCACACCAGCCAGAACACCAGGAGTTTCCAACAGTGCATGCAAGAATTTACAAACAGAAACTATTTTTAAATCAGCAAGCCTTGAAGCAATTAGATAACACAAAAGCTGTTAGACCAGTTTTATAAACTCCACCTCAGAAATAGGGGGGAAACAGTTTTAGGACAGATGAGAAATATAAAACAATGCCAGAAAATATATAAAATAATTCAGTCAGGCAAAGAATTATTAATTCAGGCAAAATTAAGACAATGCGGAACTCTGAAAGTTTAAAATGACAAGAAATATGCTTATCAATCAGCGATATATTTCCAGATTGTTTGAGAATCAGACCAGCCGGAACACTATGAGTTTCCAACAGTGTATGCCAGAATTTTCAAACAGAAACATATTTTAAATCAGCAAGCCTTGAAGCAATCAGATATCTCAAAAGCTGTTAGACCAGTTTTATAAACTCCACCTCAGAAATAGGAGGGGGAGACAGTTTCAGGAAAGATGAAAAATATAAAACAATGCCAGAAAATATATAAAATTCAGTGAGGCAAAGAATAATTCAGTCAGGCAAAATTAAGACAATGCAGAACTCTGAAAGGTTAAAATGCCAAGAAATATATTTATCAATTAGCAATATATTTCCAGATTGTTTGAGAATCACACCAGCCAGAACACCAGGAGTTTCCAAAAGGGTATGCAAGAATTTACAAACAGAAACTATTTTTAAATCAGCATGCCTTGAAGCAATCAGATAACACAAAAGCTGTTAGACCAGTTTTATAAACTCCACCTCAGAAATAGGGGGAAGCAGTTTCAGGACAGATGAGAAACAAAACAATTCCAGAAAATATATAAAATAATTCAGTCAGGCAAACAATAATTCAGTCAGGCAAAATGATAACAATGCAGAACTCTGAAAGGTTATAATGCCAAGAAATATACTTATCATTCAGAGATTTATTTCCAGATTGTTTGAGAATCACACCAGCCAGAACACCAAGAGTTTCCAACAGTATATGCTATAATTTACAAACAGAAACTATTTTTAAATCAGCAAGCCTTGAAGGAATTTGATAACACAAAAGCTGTTAAACCAGTTTTATAAACTCCACCTCTCAAATAGTGGGGAAACAGTTTTAGGACAAATGAGAAATATAAAACAATGCCAGAAAATATATAAAATAATTCAGTCAGGTAAATAAGAATTCAGTTATGCAAAATTCAGACAATGCGGAACTCTGAATGGTTAAAATGCCAAGAAATATACTTATCAATCAGCGATATATTTTCCGATTGTTCGAGAATCACACCAGCCAGAACACTAGGAGTTTCCATGAGTGTATGCAAGAATTTACAAACAGAAACCATTTTTAAATCAGCAAGCCTTGATGAAATCAGATATTCCAAAAGCTGTTAGAGCAGTTTTATAAACTCCACCTCAGAAATGGGGGGGGGGGTGACATTTTCAGAACAGGACAGACGAGAAATATAAAACAATGCCAGAAAATATATAAAATAATTCAGTCAGGCAAAGAATAATTCAGTCAGGCAAAATTAAGACAATGCAGAACTCTGAACAGTTAAAATGCAAGAAATATACTTATCAATCAGCAATATATTTCCAGATTGTTTGAGAATCACACCAGCCAGAACACCAGGAGTTTCCAACAGTGTATGCATGAATCTACAAACAGAAACTATTTTTCAATCAGCAAGCCTTGAAGCAATCAGATAACACAAAAGCTGTTAGACCAGTATTATAAACTCCACCTCAGAAGTAGGGAGGAAGCAGTTTCTGGACAGATGAGAAACAAAACAATGCCAGAAAATATATAAAATAATTCAGACAGGCAAACAATAATTCAATCAGGCAAAATAAAGACAATGCAGAACTCTGAAAGGTTAAAATGCCAAGAAATATACTTATCAATCAGAAATATATTTCCAGATTGTTTGAGAATCACATCAGCCAGAACACCAGGAGTTTCCAACAGTGTATTCAAGAATTTACAAACAGAAACTATTTTTAAATCAGCAAGCCTTGAAGCAATCAGATAACACAAAAGCTGTTAGACCAGTTTTATAAACTCCACCTCAGAAATAGGGGGAAGAACTTTCAGGACAGATGAGAAACATAATTCAATGCCAGAAGTTATATAAGATAGTTCAGTCAGGCAAACAATAATTCAGTGAGGCAAAAGTAATTCAATGCAGAACTCTGAAAGGTTAAAATGCCAAGAAATATACTTATCAATCAGCAATATATTTCCAGATTGTTTGAGAATCACACCAGCCAGAACACCAGGAGTTTCCAACAGTGTATGCATGAATTTACAAACAGAAACTATTTTTAAATCAGCAAGCCTTGAAGCAATCAGATAACACAAAAGCTGTTAGACTGGTTTTATAAACTCCACCTCAGAAATAGGGGGGAACAGTTTCAGGACAGATGAGAAATATAAAACAATGCCAGAAAATATATAAAATAATTCAGTCAGGCCAAGAATAATTCAGTCAGGCAGAATTAAGACAATGAAGAACTCTGAAAGGTTAAAATGCCAAGAAATATACTTATCAATCAGCTATGTATTTCTAGATTGTTTGAGAATCACACCAGCCAGAACACCAGGAGTTTCCTACAGTGTATGCAAGAATTTACAAACAGAAACCATTTTTAAATCAGCAAGCCTTGAAGCAATCAGATAACACAAAAGCTGTTAGACCAGTTTTTAAAACTCCACCTCAGAAATAGGGGTGAGCAGTTTCTGGACAGATGAGAAACTTAAAACAATGCCAGAAAATATATAAAATAATTCAGTCAGGCAAAAAATAATTCAGTCAGGCAAAATTAAGCCTGTGCAAAACTCTGAAAGGTTAAAATGCCTAGAAGTATTATTATTGATCCTGTGATATATTTCCAGATTGCTTGAGAATCATGCCAGCCAGAACATCAGAAGTTTCCAAAAGTGTATACAAAAATTTACAAACAGAAACTATTTTTAAATCAGCAAGCCTTGAAGCAATCAGATAACACCAAAGCTGTTAGACCAGTTTTATAAACTCCACCTCAGAAATAGGGGGGAGCAGTTTCAGGAGAGATGAGAAACAAAACCATGCCAGAAAATATATAAAATAATTCAGTCAGGCAAACAATAATTCAATCAGGCAAAATGAAGACAATGCAGAACTCTGAAAGGTTATACTGCCAAGAAATATACTTATCATTCAGAGATTTATTTTCAGATTGTTTGAGAATCACACCAGCCAGAACACCAAGAGTTTTCAACATTATATACTATAATTTACAAACAGAAACTATTTTTAAATCAGCAAGCCTTGAAGGAATTTGATAACACAAAAGCTGTTAGACCAGTTTTATAAACTCCACCTCAGAAATAGGGGGAAGCACTTTCAGGACAGATGAGAAACATAATTCAATGCCAGAAGATATATAAGATAGTTCAGTCAGGCAAACAATAATTCAGTCAGGCAAAATTAAGACAATGCAGAACTCTGAAAGGTTAAAATGCGAAGAAATATACTTATCAATCAGCAATATATTTTCAGATTGTTTGAGAATCACAGCAGCCAGAACACCAGGAGTTCCCAACAGTGTATGGAAGAATTTAAAACAGAAACTATTTTTAAATCAGCAAGCCTTGAAGCAATCAGTTAACATAAAAGCCTCAAAAATAGGGGTGGGGGTAACAGTTTCAGGACAGATGAGAAATATAAAAAAATGCCAGAAGATATATAATATACTTCAGTCAGGCAAACAATAATTCAGTCAGGCAAAATTAAGACAATGCAGAGCTCTGAAAGGTTAAAATGCCAAGAAATATACTTATCAATCAGCAATATATTTCCAGAATGTTTGAGAATCATACCAGCCAGAACACAAGGAGTTTCCAAAAGTGGATGCAAGAATTTACAAACAGAAACTATATTTAAATCAGCAAGCCTTGAAGCAATCAGATATCACAAAAGCTGTTAGACCAGTTTTATAAACTCCACCTCAGAAATAGGGGGAAGCAGTTTCTGGACAGATGAGAAACATAACAATGCCAGAAAATAAATAAAATAATTCAGTCAGGAAAACAATAATTCAGTCAGGAAAATGAAGACAATGCAGAACTCTGAAAGGTTAAAATGCCAAGAAATATACTTATCAATCAGCTATATATTTCCAGATTGTTTGAGAATCACCCCAGCCAGAACACCAGGAGTTTCCAACAGTGCATGCAAGAATTTACAAACAGAAACTATTTTTTAAATCAGCAAGCCTTGAAGCAATTAGATAACACAAAAGCTGTTAGACCACTTTTATAAACTCCACCTCAGAAATAGGGGGAATCAGTTTTAGGACAGATGAGAAATATAAAACAATGCCAGAAAATATATAAAATAATTCAGTCATGCAAAGAATTATTAATTCAGGCAAAATTAAGACAATGCGGAACTCTGAAAGTTTAAAATGACAAGAAATATGCTTATCAATCATCGATTTATTTCCAGATTGTTTGAGAATCAGACCAGCCAGAACACTATGAGTTTCCAACAGTGTATGCAAGAATTTTCATACAGACACAATTTTTAAATCAACAAGCCTTGAAGCAATCAGATATCTCAAAAGCTGTTAGACCAGTTTTATAAACTCTGCCTCAGAAATAGGGGGCAGCAACTTCAGGACAGATGAGAAACAAAACAATTCCAGAAAATATATAAAATAATTCAGTCAGGCAAACAATAATTCAGTCAGGTAAAATGAAGACAATGCAGAACTCTGAAAGCTTATAATGCCAAGAAATATACTTATCATTCAGAGATTTATTTCCAGATTGTTTGAAAATCACACCAGCCAGAACACCAAGAGTTTCCAACAGTATATGCAATAATTTACAAACAGAAACTATTTTTAAATCAGCAAGCCTTGAAGCAATCAGATAACACAAAAGCTGTTGGACCAGTTTTATAAACTCCACCTCAGAAATAGGGGGAAGCAGTTTCAGGATATATGAGAAACATAAAACAATGCCAGAAAATATATAAAATCATTCAGTCAGGCAAACAATAATTCACTCAGACAAAATGAAGACAATGCAGAACTCTGAAAGTTTAAATGCCAAGAAATGTACTTTTCAATCAGTGATATATTTCCAGAATGTTTGAGAATCATACCAGCCAGAACACAAGGAGTTTCCAAAAGTGGATGCAAGAATTTACAAACAGAAACTATATTTAAATCAGCAAGCCTTGAAGCAATCAGATATCACAAAAACTGTTAGACCAGTTTTATAAACTCAACCTTAGAAATAGGTCGAAGCAGTTTCTGGACAGATGAGAAACATAACAATGCCAGAAAATAAATAAAATAATTCAGTCAGGAAAACAATAATTCAGTCAGGAAAATGAAGACAATGCAGAACTCTGAAAGGTTAAAATGCCAAGAAATATACTTATCAATCAGCTATATATTTCCAGATTGTTTAAGAATCACCCCAGCCAGAACACCAGGAGTTTCCAACAGTGCATGAAAGAATTTACAAACAGAAACTATTTTTAAATCAGCAAGCCTTGAAGCAATTAGATAACACAAAAGCTGTTAGACCAGTTTTATAAACTCCACCTCAGAAATAGGGGGAAACAGTTTTAGGACAGATGAGAAATATAAAACAATGCCAGAAAATATATAAAATAATTCAGTCAGTAAAGAATTATTAATTCAGGCAAAATTAAGACAATGTGGAACTCTGAAAGTTTAAAATGACAAGAAATATGCTTATCAATCAGCGATATATTTCCAGATTGTTTGAGAATCAGACCAGCCAGAACACTATGAGTTTCCAACAGTGTATGCAAGAAGTTTCAAGCAGACACAATTTTTAAATCAGCAAGCCTTGAAGCAATCAGATATCTCAAAAGCTGTTTGACCAGTTTTATAAACTCCGCCTCAGAAATAGGGGGCAGCAACTTCAGGACAGATGAGAAACAAAACAATTCCAGAAAATATATAAAATAATTCAGTCAGGCAAACAATAATTCAGTCAGGTAAAATGAAGACAATGCAGAACTCTGAAAGCTTATAATGCCAAGAAATATACTTATCATTCAGAGATTTATTTCCAGATTGTTTGAAAATCACACCAGCCAGAACACCAAGAGTTTCCAACAGTATATGCAATAATTTACAAACAGAAACTATTTTTAAATCAGCAAGCCTTGAAGCAATCAGATAACACAAAAGCTGTTAGACCAGTTTTATAAACTCCACCTCAGAAATAGGGGGAAGCAGTTTCAGGACAGATGAGAAACATAAAACAATGCCAGAAAATATATAAAATCATTCAGTCAGGCAAACAATAATTCACTCAGACAAAATGAAGACAATGCAGAACTCTGAAAGGTTAAATGCCAAGAAATGTACTTCTTAATCAGTGATATATTTCCAGATTGTTTGAGAATCACACCAGCCAGAACACCAGGAGTTTCCAACAGTGTCTGAAAAAAGTTACAAACAGAAAGTATTTTTAAATCAGCAAGCCTTGAAGCAATTAGATAACACAAAAGGTGTTAGACCAGTTTTATAAACTCCACCTCTCAAATAGTGGGGAAACAGTTTTAGGACAGATGAGAAATATAAAACAATGCCAGAAAATATATAAAATAATTCAGTCAGGTAAATAAGAATTCAGTTATGCAAAATTAAGACAATGCGGAACTCTGAATGGTTAAAATGCCAAGAAATATACTTATCAATCAGCGATATATTTTCAGATTGTTCGAGAATCACACCAGCCAGAACACTAGGAGTTTCCATGAGTGTATGCAAGAATTTACAAACAGAAACCATTTTTAAATCAGCAAGCCTTGATGAAATCAGATATCACAAAAGGTGTTAGAGCAGTTTTATAAGCTCCACCTCAGAAATGGGGGCGTGACATTTTCAGAACAGGACAGACGAGAAATATAAAACAATGCCAGAAAATATATAAAATAATTCAGTCAGGCAAAGAATAATTCAGTCAGGCAAAATTAAGACAATGCAGAACTCTGAATGGTTAAAATGCAAGAAATATACTTATCAATCAGCAATATATTTCCAGATTGTTTGAGAATCACACCAGCCAGAACACCAGGAGTTTCCAACAGTGTATGCATGAATTTACAAACAGAAACTATTTTTCAATCAGCAAGCCTTGAAGCAATCAGATAACACAAAAGCTGTTAGGCCAGTATTATAAAACATGGACATTTTTATTAAAGGATTGAAGAGTACTCTCTTGCATATTGTGAGAACTAAACTAACAGAATATAATGCAGAGACTGCACTTGAAGTGAAGTTTAGACTTGACCTTATGGAGTATCAGAGTCACAGGAACAATTAGTAAATGAATAAGTTAAAAAGATTTTTAAACTAGGAGTGATAAAAAATTCTTAAAATTCTTAAAGTGAATGGAGAAGCCTGTAGTGCTAATTGCTAAACCTGTTGGAAATATTAGATTTTCTAATCAGTTTAGGAAACTGAGTAGAATTTCAAAGTACAATAGTTATCCTATTCCCAGAACTGATGAGCAGATGGAGAGCCTAGGAGAGGGCAAGTACATAAAATTAGATGCCAAATGGGCATTTGAAGATGCTGCTTCCCCCTGTGCTAAAGAAAAATTGCCTCTATGACTCCTGAAGGTCTGCTTCAGTAAACAGTGCTACCATATGGCCTATATGGTATTCCAACCACCTTACTGAGAATGATGAATAAAATAAGCCTCACTCCTTACATGCTACTGAATACCTAAATAAGGTGGCCATACATTCAGATGACCAGGAATTTAATTTACTAAAAGTGAAGCTGTTTTAGAATGTATAAGACAGATGTGCTTGACTGTTAATGCTAAAAAGACTTAGGTTCATAGGTTCATAGGTAGGTACTCACTATCGGCCCTAGGGCCTATACAAGCCTAGCCAAAAAGGTACCCTGGCTTTTGCCACCCAAGAAAAGTATTTTTTCCTGTGCCCCTGTCAAGCAGAACCACAGAGGTAATCCCCAGGGTGAATTTCCTATTTCCCATCCAGTCATCAATATTTTTCTTGAAGAGTGCTAATGAGGAGCTTTGTTTGATATAGATTGGTAGTTTGTTCCAGAGTATGGGAAGTCTCTGGGACATGAATCTATCCCTCCAGCATGTTCTGTTTATTGTGGTGACAAGGTTTAGGTCCCTAGAGCATGTAGCTTGGAGGGATTGGGATTTCTTTAAGTGGAGCATGTCCAACAGCTCTGGGTTTGATAGAGCTGTGTATGTTAGGCAGAGATCGACTCTGAGTAGGCAATATGCGATGGAGTAAACCTGGAGTTGTTTGAAACAGTCTACATAGGGCATTTGTTTGAGGCCAATAATCTTCTTTGTGAGGTATTTCTGCGGCCTTTCCTGTTGTTGTAGATGTCGTGTGAGGTACATACCAAAAGGGACTTGTAGTCTATAATGGATCTAATGAGTGACAAGTAGAGGGCAACAATAACCTCTTTTTTCCTGGATGAGAAACCTTTTTTGATGAGGTGTGCCACATAGAAGGATTTCCTGACTACTGTGTCAGTGTGATTATCATAGGAGAGACTACTGTCCACCTGTGTCACAAGTTCTCTTATCACACTTTCAGTGTTAAGTAGACCACCACCTAAGTGGTAGCTCATGGGTACAGAGTTTTTACCAAAGGGAATGAAAATGCACTTTTTGGCATTGAGCTTGAGGCCATGGCTTTGACATCAGGCATCTATCTCAATGAGGCCCTTCTGTAGGATGTCCACATAGTTAGGAATTTCAATTATGGCTACTAGTCTGCAGTCATCTGTGAACTTCATTAGCCAAAGACTTTCTGTGTTAGCCTGTACTTCAGAAAAGTAGATACCAAACAGGAGAGGACCCAGGACTGAACCCTGTGGTACTTCACTTGTGACTGGTCTGAAGTCGAATTTGGAGTCTGCTACTTTCACAGTGTGGGTTCTGTTAGTGAGCCAGTTGGCAACCCATCTTGTGACATAGGGATTTATACCTAGTTTAGTGAGTTTATCTATAACTCCAGAGTGCGGATGGTGTCAAAAGCCTTGGTGAGATCTAGATAGGCTATGTGAACCACCTTACCCTTGTCTACGGCTTTGGTGACTGCTTCAAGCAGTCAGTTCAAGCCTGAATCTAATCTATGCTACAGCAAACAAGGCACACCAATTTCAGCAAGAAACAGTTCAGATAAGCAGGCACAATAATCCTTTAACCAGAAAATCGCAGCTCAGAAGGGCAGAATCTAACCTCTTCAACAAGAGTGCAGACCACAAACCTTCTTAATGTAAAATAACTGGCCTGAAACCCAAGTGCTTAAACCAGAACTGATACAATTTTAGAATAACAGACACTGAGTCTTCAATCAGCAATACCCAATTTAGAAGGATGTAAGCTACCTGTCCTGCCACAAAGTGCAGCCCACAAACCTTCTTAATGTAAAACAACTGGTCTGAAGCCCAAATTAAACCAAAGGCTTAGAGTAACAGTTACAATTTAATCAGGCTACTACCAATCAGAAATAAGCAGCAGAATAAATTCAATTGAGTATTTTAAGAAGATACAAAAGCAAAATAAAGTGGATTTTTAGTAAAGTGCAAGGAGAGAGGAAGGAGGAGCAGAAGAAAAATAAGAACTTAAGTGGGTTGGCCTTCTCAAATGTTCTCTCTGTATTAAGTGGAAAACCCAGAGTGGGAGGGGGTATCTCAGATCAAATTTACAGTAGGGGCAGACAACTGCAAGTCCACCAACTATAACAACTCTACAAGAAAAGGGTGGGATGGAGGGGGGAAAACAGTTTCAGGACAGATGAGAAACATAAAACAATGCCAGAAAATATATAAAATAATTCAGTCAGGCAAACAATAATTCAATTAGGCAAAATTAAGAGAACACAGAACTCTGAAAGGTTAAAATGCCAAGAAATATAGTTATCAGTCAGAGATATCTTTCCAGATTGTTTGAGAATCACACCAGCCAGAACACCAGGAGTTTCCAACAGTATATGCAATAAATTACAAACAGAAACTATTTTTAAATCAGCAAGCCTTGAAGCAATCAGATAACACAAAAGTTGTTAAACCAGTTTTATAAACTCCACCTCAGAAATAGGGGGAAGCATTTTCAGGACAGATGAGAAACATAATTCAATGCCAAAAGTGTAGGCAAGAATTTACAAACATAAACTATTTTTAAATCAGCAAGCCTTAAAGCAATCAGATAACACAAAAGCTGTTAGACCAGTTTTATAAACTCCACCTCAGAAATGGGGGGGGGGGCATTTTCAGGACAGGACAGATGAGAAATATAAAACAATGCCAGAAAATATATAAAATAATTCAGTCAGGCAAAGAATAATTCAGTCAGGAAAAATTAAGACAATGCAGAACTCTAAACGGTTAATATGCCAAGAAATATACTTATCAATCAGCAATATATTTCCAGAATGTTTAAGAATCACACCAGCCAGAACACTAGGAGTTTCCAAAAGTGTAGGCAAGAATTTACAAACAGAAACTATTTTTAAATTAGGAAGCCTTGAAGCAATCAGATATCAGAAAAGCAGTTAGACCAGTTTTATAAACTCCACCTCAGAAATAGGGGGAAGCAGTTTCAGGACAGATGAGAAAC